>NW_024372923.1:2198303-2223303 GCF_014805655.1 Passer montanus | reverse complement strand
ACTGGCATGAACAGTAGCCTGCACGGTGCCATCAATGCCAGGGCCAACACCTGGCCAATAAAAAGCAACAATTTAGTATATTTTATGCACTAAAATGTTGCTTTAGAAGTAGGGAGTGCCATGGTGAAAATCACTGATTATTTAATACTGTTATTTTAATAGAAAATTCAGGGTTTATGTATTTTTAGCTTCCTGGCAGCACCTCCTGGAGAAGTTCTTCCCAACAGGCTCTGGGACAGCAAGACTTCCATAAATCATTCTCCATATGAACACAGAGGGCTTAAAATCAGCAAAACACCAAAACACCCACAGTTTTGTTTTGGGGATGTCTTAACTCCTACCTGGACACTGCAGGAAGCATTGAGAGGTTTAGGGGAGGAGAGAGACTGAGACACAGAGCCCAAATCTGCAACTCAAACCTGAGGCTCCAATAAGGACCTGTTGGTATTTCTACAATGCCTTAACTCCAGGTTGAATAATCAGGGACAAAAATCTTCTCCAGGCTAACATTTCCCATTCAAAATCTCATTCCAGGAGCAAATATTTTTTGCTTTGTTTCAAATACATCAATTTTGGGAGCAGGAAATTGTGCAAAATAGGTAAAAATAGCCTTTCACTGACTTTATGGACATTTTAAATCCACATAGGAACTGCAGCAGACATAAATACACGAGACCTGCAGATCAGAGAAACTCAACCACTGCCTTATCACTGCAAACTCAGCTTAACTGGCCATATTTTATCATTATTTACTGCTACACAACCCTTCCTCCTGTTCTGGAACAGACACAGAATGGCCCTTCCAGAGACACCACGCACCAGCTCAGCTGCAATTTCTAAGTGACTGGGCCAGAAAATTAAATTTCTATTTCCCCATTCAAGATAGAAATAAATGAGGGACTTGCCTCTATTTCTCTTTGTCAGGGAGCTGGGACTCACCAAGAACTTCACCTGGGCAGCTTTGAAATTCTCCTCATCAGCTGCACCCTGCAGACAAGAGCTTGAACTGCTCTCCCTTCTGGCCCTGTGTGACAGGAGGTCACCAATGGCCAACACCTGACCCAAAATTCAGAAATCCCTGGTGGTGTACACTGAATGCACCTCCTGGTCCCACCTCTACTCTCTTTTTCTCCCCCTTTATTGGAGTTCTTGCTTTTGCCAGCCTTGGGAAGGTCACCCCTCTCTTTCTCCAGAGGAAATAACAAAAACTAAAGTGAATTTACCTCAGTCTGCATTGTTGGAACTCAACAGAAAAGCAGCTTCACAGGCTGACTCGTCCTGTTAAAAAGACACCCAAACCTGCCCAGAGTTCCTAAATAAATCAGAGGATTTGGTGATAAACAAATAAATCAGAATAAATACAGTTTCCTGATTACACTGATGGGGGGGCAGGACCTTCTGGTCACAGACTGGAACAAGCAGGGAGGTTCTGCAGCAAACTCCTCCCAGGTTTATGGATATGCTGCAAGTGCCATTCCAGTACCAATGAATCCAAAACACAAGGTGTAGATAAAGGATTCAGTGCTCACACACCCTGATAAAGCACAATTTCCAACTCATCCCTATAAATTAAGCTCACTAACACCAAAATTTCCAACTCATCAGGACCTTCAGCTGGAGGTCTTGGTCAGGACCATCAACTACACCTGGGAGTGCAAAACTGTGGAGCAAAACTGAGCCAAAATTGGGCAAATTTGGAGAAATAAAGTGACAAACCTTAACAAGAACCTCAAATCCCACCCCAGGACACAAAAACCATGAAGGAAGTATGAGACATGGGCTCTAAAATCCATAGTTAGGTCCTACAAGATTATTGGTCATCATTGCAGGGCTCCAACATGCTGGGAAGGGAAGGGAAGGGAAGGGAAGGGAAGGGAAGGTTTTATCACCTTACAAGAACAGGGCTATTTCTTCTCCCACACTGCAATATCATATTTGGAATGTTACACAGATTTGGAACTGGAGGATCTTTAATTTCCCTTCCAATCCAAGACATTCAGCCAGAAGGAATCCCTTGCATCCCCAAAGTACCTCCACAAACCTATTTTATATCCACTCAGGCAACAGGACAACACCAAGCCAGGTTATTCGGGAGAAAGGAAACATTAATTCTCTGCAAACCTTTGACCACACTGGGTCACCACTGGATTACTCAGCACGGGTATCCTGATGTTCTCCTCCAGCAAGGCAGAGGAGGTTGGGAGGCCCCAGCACCTCTCCTCTATTTTTCCCTGCTTCCCACAGAATTGCTTTTTTTCTATAATTCCACTTAGAGTTACACTGATGAGGTGTTTTTACCGTTTCATTTTTCGGCATGGCCCCAAATATCCCCTCCCAAAGGACTCTGGATCAAGAAATCTGCACCCTCAGTTCCTTTGTGAAGATCCTGTTGCCAAAGATAACCTGGCCTAGAAAATTAATATATGAAACATGCAATGCAAATGTGCTGCACTACGTGAACAAAGTGTAAGATCCTCGCTGAGCTAAAAAAGGAACAGCAAATTCCTCAGCTTTCCATAAGTTCCTTTGTAAATGTGCACGTTAAAAATAATACTCATTAAAGTGCTTAAATGCAATAAAATGGAACTATTTCCTCACTGCATACAAATGAAGTCAGTATCAAAGTACTGATTTTTAAAAAATTTGTATTTATTATTGAGTTACAAATACGTAATGGATGGAGCTAAGATGTACACAGCATTTTCCAAACACTGATTCACAACATCCTTCCAAGAATGCTGCAGCAGCATTAAATAATTCCCAGAATCTTCTGGCTTCAGTCTCAAAGTTAAGATGTGTTTTTTGCTTTTTCTTTTTTTCTTTTAAGGAGTATGTATTCAAGCAGCCCACAGAAGAACTGGGAAGAGGTGAAGTGTGATCCCATGAAGTCACTCAGCCTCAGACTGATCCCAGTGCCATCACACAGCACTGCTTAAATGAACTGCAACTGGAATTCCCGAGATCCAAATTATTTAAACAGACATCCTGGAAGCAAACACAGGAGCAGTCCTACCAGTGACCCCTGATGGGATTTCACAGATTCGAGGTTGCTCAATTAACAGGCAGGCCTAAAATCAGTGCCTTGCTTGGAGGAAGTTCTCACAGGTAACCTGCCAGGAGAGGAGGAGTCTGCCAAGGCACAGGCAGAAATTTGGGTTATTTGGGGAGTGAGAAGCAGGAGGGTTGGGGAAACACCCCAGCCCTGCACCTCTTAAAGAATGATTTGATTTTCCAAAGCATCTAAAGAATATGACAGAGATTTCCCTCAGTTGGTAAGGTTCATAATCCCACATTTACCTGCTGTAACAGCCCTGTTGTTTTACATGAACCTGCAGCATCAGGAAAATCCTCCTCACGCTTCGCAAGCCGCCACAAAAAAGAGGCTGCTCTTCATCCCGCGCTCTCCTGCCAAACCCAATGAAGTCAGCACAGGCACAACATGTTTATACAACATTAAGGGTTCACGTTAAGCTGAAAGCAAGGAGGAAATTTGACTTTCAGATTGACAAATGAAGAGTGCTGGTGTATTCTGGAGTCTGCAACAAAGGAGCCGGTTGTGTTCTCGCCCACCGCGGATCCCTAACAAACCCTCCTCCCTGGAAGGATGGTCAGAGCTAAGGTCACAGCACCCTCCATCTGCATTTCAGATCTCGACTTTTGTTGGCTTTACTACTTCTTTTGGCATTAAATATGAATGATGTTCCCCGAAACATTTGGAACATTAATTATAAGGAAATAAACGCAGGGAAACGCAGGGCTCCGGTCATTGTTCACCCACGGAACGACAACCAGGAGCTTCCAGCAAAGTGCTAAAATATAAAAGGGTGATGTTCATTCATGTATTGGTCCAAGCTGCAGCACTATAAAGTACATCAAAAGGTGTTAATGGTTTCAATATTTATCTGCTGCAGGGAAGCACTCTAAAAAGAAGACAGAAAAAAATTTCTGCTAATGGCTGTGTCTCTCCATTAAAATGAAAAGCTTAATGCATCTTATAATCAGAGGACAATTTGCAAATCATTAAGAGAAATGTAAAATTCCATTAAAATACAAATCAAGAGTCCCTCACTGGACTAATAATCTTTTTGATATTATTTTGCATTTCACTATTTCTGTTCCCAATATCCAGGCACCACAAATGATCAGTTCTTGAACATGCTATTTACCACAGCCTACTTCTTTAACGAGAGACTGAGAGAAGTATAATCTGCTATTCAGAGCAGGTACTAATGAAGAATTCCATATATTCTGAAATTTAATTAAAACCCCAAAGATTTCAAATTAGATGCAATTTGAAATGCCTGGGGCAGAAATACATGCACTTGCGTGGCAAGGGTATCACGCTGAAAGTTGATACCGTAATTGGTCTTGATGTATTTTTGTGTTGCCAGGCTGAAGCACAGAACTCATAACCATATAAAAATTCTCTGTAGATTACCTGCTCATTGAAAATGCCATCACTCAGGTAGTTCTCTACTAAATTACCATGCTACTAAAATGCACAAAGTGATTCGAAGAGAAGAGTGGCACAGCTGGTCGACGCTGCCAATGAGTTATGCATGCGTCGACGCTGCCTTTTTTCTTAGTAAAATATGCTCAGTTGAATATTAAAATATAATTGGCATTCAACCTAAGTAGCTTAAACCATTTTGTTATCTTCTTTTAAACCGATTTGGCTCCTCCACAGTTATTTTCGAGGATGCGATTCACAAACTAATGACACCATCACATTCAGCTAGATTTGTACTATTTTACATTTGTCATAAATAGGGACAATTTCTACAGCCTTCTAGGGATGTCCTTTAATACTTGCTCCTCTTGAACATCAAAGGCCCAATTCATGGGGAAAAAAGAAAGAAAGGAAAAAAAGGAGTATGCCATTTATGTTGTTCTTGCATATTTTATTCTGAGAGGAGTGCGGGATGCAAATTTCTAGTGAAAAGTGTATTTTTCTAGTTAAGTGAGACCTTGTTTCCCCCAGAATAAAATGGTCAGCAGATAAACTGGTCAGGAGATGTGGCAAAACATCTTGAAAACAGGTCAGAAAGGGGCATCCTTAGGTCAAGAAGCAGAAAAATACCTTTATGGTAAAATTATTTCCCTCAGATGAATTTCTCTGTGTGCCCCTCATATAAGGGCTGTCAGAAATGTCACTATATTGCCATTTTCTGAAAAAAAATTAACAATATTACTTAGAAACAAGGTGCTCACCATAGTAACAGTCCCATTAAGCACATTACCTCTGAAACCCCAAACAGGTTAAATGCATATGAGTATTGATGGTATTTCCTATCGATAAGGGGTTTTAAGTAAACTTGCCTGAAAGTTCATTAATAAAACGGGTGTGGGAGGCTGTATTTATAAAATCCTTTCCTTTTATCTTGATTGCATGGGTTTTTATTAAGGAGGGGTGCAAAGGTTACGTGGGGCTGCATGTGTGGCAAGCCAGCCAACAAATCAAAGGAAAAATGAATTAAATTAAACTTATTCCTCACAGGTCTGCAATGAGAGCAGGTGCTGAGGTCTGGGGCTCTGGGTGAAGATGAGCACACGACTCTGGATAAAAAAGTCATTTTCCTACACTGGTGGGGTTTTTCCACCTTCAATTCTTACCTTTTAATCTAAATCTCATCTACAAGCAGCAATGTCAAAAGTTACCAGGTTGGTCAAAATGTTCCTTAGATCGGGGTCAACTGATTCCTTTTCTTTCATGGGGAGAAAAGGGATGTGATTTTGAGCAAATTCACTTTATAAAGAAGCCTCACATGCAGGTGACTTTTAGAACTGCTGATTTTAGAATGAAGCTGCCCTGATTTTGGTCCAGCTGAGGTTCTGTGCAAATATTTATCATGGAATCAGGGAATGGTTTGGGTGGGATGGAACCTCAAAGCCCACCCATTCCACCCCTGCCATGGCAGGGACACCTTTCCCTGCCCCAGGGGCTCCAGCCCCGGTGTCCAGCCTGGCCTTGGGCACTGCCAGGGATCCAGGGGCAGCCACAGCTGCTCTGGGAATTTCATCCCAGCCCCTCCCCACCCTCCCAGCCAAGAATTCCTTCCCAGTACCCCATCACCAAAACACAAACCCTTTCTTTCTAAACAGAAGTTTGGAATAATTTGATAATATAAAAAAAAATTGGAATAATAATATCCACACATCTCAGCAGCTGCTTCAGAGTCTTGAATATTGAATATCCTCAAATTCTCTGAGAACAAGTGAAAATATTGCCATTGCAAAGGTGAACACTGGCTGCAGACCTTCCACCCACTTTTACCTAAAACCACCTTATTTATATAATGCTCCTTCATTCTAATTATGGCCTACCTGTAATAATGTTAAGAATACTGGATTAAGAAAGGATTGTCCTACTGGAAATACAATTAATTAAAAAAATTAAATTAAAATAATTTAAAATTATTAAATATTTAAATATTAAGTATTTTAAAAAAATTAAAAAATGAAATAAATAAATTAAAATTTATTTTTAAAAACAAATGACCCTTTCACTGCTTTCCCCATGACAGGACAGACACACTGCTCTCTCCATCCTTAGACTCTTCCAAGGTCACATCAGTGATGGACACCCTCAGAGGCTCCACCAAAACCCCATCGTGCTGCCAAAAAGGAAATTTGCACCTAAGAGGGCCCCAATTGCCCTAAATGGGCCACATCTGCCAGACAATTTACCCTATGAACTTCAATAAAAGCATTTAAGGCACACTTAAAACCACACGGGCTTCCACTGGAAATTATGGGAATTTTGGTCTGAATTCAACAGGAATTGGGTCAGGAATTTTGCAGATATTTCTGTCCAGAATGCATTTGTATTGATTTTTTTTGTTTAGTTTTGTTTTTAAATACATATAGTTGATAGAAAGCAATGGGCTAACTGGGCTGGAAAAAGAATTAGAGGTATAAAAGTAACTGGGCTATTTTGGGGTTTTGCTGTTTCCATTTTTGAAGGTTGGAGAGGATTGATTTCTGTTTGCAGAAAATTGTAGGAAAGTATTGGATTGTAAAAATCCATTAAATGTCTCACAAAACAGTGACTTTCTGCTTATCAAAACTCCTCTCACATGAAGTGGTAATAAAAGAAGATGCCAGTCTCTGGAATTTGAATTCTGAGTTGGCAGACAGAAATAGGAAAGCTTGTCAGCTCTCTGCACTTGAATCTGCCATGTCCAGATATGTGAAGTATGAACGTTTCCGAGCAGATTATTTCATATTTAACACTTTCTAAAAGCCTAAATAGAAATGTATTTGCATGTCTGATGAAGCTGCAGGGTTGAGAAAGGGAAAATCAGAAACATTTATCAACTTTTTTTTCCCTTAATGAATTGAACCTCTAGTACCAAATTAAGAGAATTCCACAAATTGCAGCAAAAATCAGTGGTAAAAATGACAATTTGTATTTGCCTAGGAAAGGGCAAGTCCTGCCTCCTCAGCAAGTGAACAGAGCAGCTCAAGACTGCAAAATATAAACACAGAATCCCATGAGGTGGGTTGGAAGGGACCTCAAAGCTCATCCAGTCCCACACAAGGACATCTCCCCCTGTCCCAGGTGCTCCAGCCCGTGTCCAGCCTGGCCCTGGGCACTGCCAGGGATCCAGGGGCAGCCCCAGCTGCTCTGGGAATTCCATCCCTGCCCCTCCCAGGGAACAATTCCTGCTCAATCTCCCACCTACCCATGTCTATAGTTGATATAACCTGGTGGGTCCCCACTTTCCTAGATAAATTAATTTAATTTTACATTTTCACTGGAAATAAGGGAACCATGAAGAGCTGATACTGGAACTCGTGGTTCCCCTGTTGGCTGCATTTGATGCTTTTCCTAGGAAGGATGGTTATGCTTTAACCATAAATAGATATCTACATCTTATATATCTATATCTTATATATCTATATCTAGATCTATATCTAGATCTAGATCTAATCTGTATATATATCCATATCTATATCTATCTATAGCTATAGCTATAGCTATATTTATATTTATATAATCTATATAATCTATATAATCTATATAATCTATATAATCTATATAATCTATATCTAATTAATATTTATATTCATACATATATTATATCTATATCTATAGCTATATCATCTATATATAATCTATATCTAATTTATATTTATATATATAGTATATTTATATTTATATTTATATTTATATTTATATTTATATTTATATTTATATTTATATCTATATCTATATTTATATCTATATCTATATCTATATCTATATCTATATCTATATCTATATCTATATTTATATCTATATTTATATCTATATCTATATATCTGTATCATCTATATCTCTTTTGACATCTCTAAGGAAGTCCCAGGGACTGCTCCTTGAAGCAAAATCTGATCATAGGTCTCAACTTAATGACACCTGAATGAAAAGGCCACCACAGGACTGACTAAATACACTGAACCTGAACATGTGCATGCCTGAAACATGAAGATATGTATTTACAAAAGTTGCAGACAGTTTATCCACAAACTGGCACCTGAAGATTCAAACCTTCCAGCTTTACTTGACAATATCTCAACCAAGTCAAGGAGTCTTACAGAATTTGTTACTGTGATTTAAAGGAAGGGAAAAGATATATGTAATTCATTTTAGTAATGCAAATGCTTTCATTGTTGAAATATTTTTATATATTGAATTGTATGTGGGAAAAATTTGCTCTCAGGATATCATAATTAGGGTGAGCAGCACAGCCCCTGAAATCCCTTTTAAATGTAAGCAAAATGTTGAATTTGTCATCTCAGAAGCAGAGAAATTAACATCCCCACAATCTTGTGATTTAAAGATTCTGTCCACTATAAGAATAAAAAAATACTCTGGTCTTTGCTGAATCACAGTCAGAAAATACAGAAAAATGTACTTTTCTTTCTTAATTTGCTGCAAGCTAAGATTTTTTATAGTTTAGAAAGTGCAAAACGAGTAGAAGAGAGGTGCTAGAGCAGCTTTGGATAGGTGCAGAGTACTCAGGATGTGTTTAGAAGGGTTTTCTCCATGGGAGTTTCCAGGGGGGACACCCCAGAGCCCAGGGGTGACTCTGACTCCAAGGGGGTGACACAAAGTGAGGAAGTTCCTCACCCCAGAGCTGGCATTTCCCCGTGCTCCCAGCACCCCTGGGCAGTGTCAGCGTCTGGAGGAGCAGAAATCACAGGGTAATTATTGATTACAGGCTGGGTGGAGAATGGAGCAGCTCCCAGCTCCTTTGAAGGCTCCCATTATGCATGAGGTGTTTCATCAATATCCCCTCTTGGATGAATAACCTACACCATGCACGGGGGATTTCAGCTGCACAGCTCTCCATTCAAGGCTGCTCCTCCTGGATCCTTCTGCACAGCTGGGCTCTGCCTTTGGCTTGGAATGTGCCAGAATCATGGAATGGTTTGGGCTGGAAGGGATTTTAAAGTCCATCTTGTTCCTGACACCTTCCACTGTCCCAGTGTCCACCCTGGCCTGGGACTGCCCACCCTGCCAGGGAACAATTCCTGCCCAAAATCCAACATAAACTGACCCTCCTCCGGTTTAAATCCATCAATGCCCCTAATGCCACTTCCAGACCTCTGAGCCTGACACAGGAATTCACAGCTCAGGTAAGGAACAGCAGGACTGAGCTGGACTGAGGGAAGAGCTCAGCTTTGCTCCAGACCTGCACCCTCAGGACAAGGACTGGATGGAGGAGCTGCACCCTCAGAATCCAAAGGGCTCATCCAGTGAGGACAGCAAGGAGCAGAGCCCAGGGCTGCTGCTGCTCACAGGGCAAAGGAAAACTCTGCTGTGGCTCCAATTTCCTCTGTCCTGTGCCCTAATGAGCCATCTGGTCTGCAAACACACAGCATAGCCAGCCCTGTGCCACTGCAAACACACAGCACAGCCACCCTGTGCCACCCTGTGCCACCCTGTGCCACTGCAAACACACAGCACAGCCACCCTGTGCCACCCTGTGCCACTGCAAACACAGCACAGCCACCCTGTGTCACCCTGTGCCACTGCAAACACACAGCACAGCCACCCTGTGCCACCCTGTGCCACCCTGCCACTGCAGCCACCCCACTGCACAGCCCCACAAATGGAGGGCAGGACATTCAGGAGTGGCCGAGTCAGCGTCGCCTTCCCTGTGTCCCCAAACCCACAAATCACCCACCCCAGTCCCCAAAATAACAACAGTCCAATTTTCTTCTTTATACAGAAAGGCAGCTAATGACCAGGGTACATTAAGAGCAATTAATCATTTCCCATTAGGAATGTTCAGGGGTTTTTCTGAGATGCCCCACTCAGAGGAGTGGGAGAACCTGACTTTGCTCAATGAAATTCCACACTGAATGCTGGCCATGGCACAGGCTGTTGAAATGATGTTCCACATTTTAGATTATGTTTCAAAATAAATATATTAGCTGCATATAAACGGGAGAGCCAGTAAGGGGAGAGCTCCTGGAGGTGTTGGGAAACCCAACTTCTCCCTCTCCACAGCTCCCTGACATGGAGTCAGGTGGGGGCCGGGCTCTGCTCCCAGGGAACAAGGGACAGGATTTGGGGAAATGGCCTCAAACTGCACCAGGGAGGTTTAGATTGCAGGCTAGAGAAAATTTCCTCATGGAAAAGCTGTCCAGCCCTGGCAGTCTGTCCAGGGCAGTGGTGGAGTCACCATCCCTGGAAATACTCAAAAACCACGTGGATGTGGCACTTGGGGACATGGATTAGTGGTGAGCATGGTGCTGGTGCTGGGAGTGCTTGGCTGGATAACCTTAAAGGTCTTTTCCAACCCTAATGGCTCTGTGATTCCATGACTCTCCTGCCTGCCTCAAGATTCAGATTCCACCTTTGCCAATGCCAAGTTATGAGAGGAATGGCTGATTTTGTACTTTAAGTGCTTTTAAATGCATTTACCCCGTCTAGCAGTAATTTAGAAGATTAAAGGCACTTTAGAAAAATTTAGGATATAGGAGAAGCCACTGAAACAGCAGATACTGAATTTTTATAGAATTTTTTAATGACTATAAAGCAGATCACCTCTACTTTCTGAATCTGCAAATCTCTCTGCTTTTGTTATGTCAGAGTTGATTGTCACGATTTTTCTGTCCACAAGGAACCATGTCCTCAAAGCTGGCACAAAAGCAGCTGCAGAAAACTGACCATGAATTGGGAACTATTTCATCCCAAAAGCACTTCACACTTATTTTTTTGTTAGACGAGGAACCTTTTTAATGTGTTTTTTTGGCATAAGCAAAACCTTTCCAGCCCCCAGATGAAGTTAGTGCAGAAAAAGAAAATAAAATTTGATGTAAGCCCTGATTAGGAAGAAATTATGCAGCAGTCAGTCCTGATTACAAAAGCACTTGAGGATGGAATTTGAATCCTCTCTCAAAGAGCAATACTGTACATGGTCACATTTACAGGGAAGGGGGGAAAAAGGGCCAAAGGTTTTGATGATCATGGAATCACAGAATTCCAGCCTGGTTTGGGTTGGAGGGAGCTGAAAGCTCATCCAGTTCCAGCCCTGCCATGGGCAGGGACACCTTCCACTGCCCCAGACTGCTCAGGGCCCCACTTGAAAAGCTGCTGCTGAACAGAAAATCAGAGTGATGAGAAAAAGCCTTTCTGGCTTTGGATCCTCAGCTCTCACTGATGTTTGTTCTGCGTTTTTAAGTGCCTGGAGAAATCAGCAGGCACTTTCAAATGTAAATGTGTAAAAGCAAATAAATACCAAATTCCTAATTTAGCAAAGCTGCAATTCTGATGTGCAGATAAACTGAAGTGCAATCCATCATAATTTGATTTTTACACCACCTTTCTTCTAAATAACTTTTAAAAACAGTTCCAATTTTTCACATCTATTTCCACATTCCTTCCAATGTAATTTTTTCAGTTTTATGGAAGTATTAGTAGGAGAAAGTGACAGAAGAACAGAAATGCTCTCACATCGTTGTGATTTGAGCCAATTAATTCCTCATTAGCTTTTCCATGACGTAGGAGCCTTCCCCCAATAAAACACACACACACAGACCTGGGCCAGGCCAGGAGCAAACGAGGGATCTAAATGAAAACAAGGTGGATGTGCACAAGCTGAAATGAGAACACTGCCCTGCAGCCCAGCTGCAGCTGGTCACAGCCAAGCCCCTGAGGAGCAGCGGGCAGTGCCACCCCCAGTGCCACCCTCAGGAGGCCAGGGTGCTGCAGGGACCCTCAGCTGATGCTCAGAGCCACCAGCCACGTCCCAGCCCTGCCACAGCTCCTGCCTGGCTTCTGAGCTTGGATGGTGCTGAACTTTCCTGAAGAACCCTTCCAAGGGTGGTGATTGTTTCCCTCAAGGAGCTCCCTGTTAACAAATATCCTTATTTTTCCTCTTTTAGAGGTTTTTTAGTGCCTGGCAGTGCTGCCTGCACAGGAAGGTTGTGCCCCAGGGATGGACAAAAGTCTTCTACAAACTCTACAACCTCTCAGGGCTGAACCCCAAAGCAACAGCTAAAACAAGATCAGCAGTGCTTACACCAAGGAATCTCATTCACAAAGCTAAAAAGAACTCAGGAACCCATTTAGGTAAACAAATGAAAAAGAAAAAAAATTAAAGCTTTATTTATATACTTTTTAAATGTCTTGTTTGTAAAATGTAATGCTTTATAATCACGTGATGGATAATCTGGGAGGCAGAATTCCCCTGCTGTTTTTTGGAGCTGGAGGAGCAGCACAGCAGTGATATTTCCTGACCAGCTTTGCCCATTCACATCCACCTCAAAGTTTCCACCACTTCATTTTACCCCAACTAATAAAAAAATTCCTCAGTACCACCCTGGAATTTGACTGTGAAAGATCTGGCACTGGGGAATGTGCATAACATGGGAGAGTAAGTGCAGAAGATGCTCATGGAAACAAAGTTGCTGTGCAAAGCTCAGAGATCCTGAGATTCCCTGATTCACCCAGAAATTATGGCATTTGGGGCAGGCAAGAAGGCACTGCAAACATCAGACTTCTGAGATTATTATTATTATTATTATTATTATTATTATTATTATTATTATTATTATTATTACTATTACTTATTTGAAATTGTCAATTTCTGTAATGAGGCCTTCAGGAACACAGTCCATAAACGGGGAAGAGGAACTTTTCTCAGGTGTTGCTTTTATCTAAATTCATAAATAGCACAACTTTGTGGTAACAATGCTCTTTGTTTAAAAATATCAGTATATCATCTATGATAACTTTGAGGAATAAAGCCACAGTGACCTCACACAACCTATCCCTGACTGCTTCCCTGGCACTTTTCTCCTGACTGGGACACAGAACTACAGAATCAGGGAATCACTGAAGTTGGAAGATCCCTCTGAGCAATTCCAGCAGCTCCCCAGCACTGCCAAGGCCATCCATGTCCCCAAGTGCCACATCCAAAGGCTTTTCAATGCCCCCAGGGATGGGGATGGGCACTCCACCAGTGCCCAGGGGTGCTGTGCCAGGGCTGGACAGCCCTTTCCAGGCAGAAATTCTCCCAAATCTCCAACCTAAGCCTCTGCTGATGCAATGTGAGGCCATTTCCACTCCTCCTACCCCTCGCTCCCTGGCAGCAGAGCCAGACCTCCGACAGCCCTTTCCAGGCAGAAATTCTCCCAAATCTCCAACCTAAGCCTCTGCTGATGCAATGTGAGGCCACTTCCACTCCTCCTACCCCTTGCTCCCTGGCAGCAGAGCCAGACCTCCCCCTGGCTGTCCCTTCCTGTCAGGGAGCTGCAGATAGTGATGCCAAAGCCTCAAGCCCCCCTCTTGGTGGCCAAAAGCTCCTTTAAGTAGCCACAGCTCACAGCTCAGAGCCCTCCAGGTGTGCTCACAGCCCAACCTTTCAGTGCTGGCAGCTAACCGCGTCACTTTACAGAGCAAGGGTGAGGGAGACGGGGGCCAGTGGCTGATGCAGAGGGCAGGGAGGGTGGCACTGACCTCTCTGGAGCAGGGGGTGGTGGAAGGCTGGCACGGGCAGGCTCTCTGTGGTCGCTGGCTCACAGAAGTAGGCTCGCAGCCAGGCCGTGCACTGCTGCAGGGGCTCCGGCATCTCCTCGGCCCCCTCGCACACCTCGCAAGCCACCGAGGGCTCTGCCCTGCTGAGACACAGAGAAATGCACGTTACAGAGGTAAAAATGACAAAACCAGGCTGGGCAGGGCTCTGAACAAGCTGGGTCCTTGAGTGGAACGACACGGGCTTGAAGGTCCCTTCCAAGCAAAACAACTCCGTGATGCTGTGATAAAACCGAGTATTCACACTCTCTGTATCAGCAAAATAAAAACCTCAAAACATTTCATCTGCAGTCAGACCTTTTTTCTTCTCAGAGAAAAGTGAAGGGATTCCTCACAGCAGTAACAAAAACTCGCCCTCATCACCCCTACAAATGCAGAGATGGCACAGTGCTGTGAACACCTGCAAGAAAACCCAGGTACGAGGGAGCAGCCATGGGGGAAATGTCAGGGAGCAAGAACACCACCCAAGGCACGGTGGATGACACATCCTTGTGCTTCCAGGAGGGATGGAGGTGAGGCTCCACCTCCGTGTCCCCTGGGGGTGCAGTCCCCTGTCCCCAGGCCATCCCTGGGGAAGGAGGGAAGGAAGCAGCTCCCCCTTCCTCCAGCGCCGTGGCAGGTCTCTGCTTCCCTCCCCTGATTGAATTGGAAGGAAGCAATTGAGAATTCATTTGATTTTCAATGGCAGCTCGTGCTTGCAGGGGCTGAGGAGCAAAGTGAGCGAGCAGAAAGCACCTGTAAATAAAAATGTGCTTCTTCCCCTGCTCCTTCTTTTTTCTTTTCCTCTGGAAGAGCAAGGTTTGGATGAGAGTGGTGAAAAAGGGAACACGGGATTTGCACGTATCCAGCTGTGTTCTCCAAGGTGGATGTTTCCAGGGTGCAGAGCAGTGATGGGAAGGGGTGGTGGTGCTCTCCTGGTGCTTCCCAGGGCTAAGGTGTGGTGGGGGTCTCTCAGAACAGCAGAGACCTGTGTGAGGACAGCAGTAAACACTCAGTGCATCCACGAGAAATGATGGAGACAACATCAAGGGAGATGGCCAGAACAGCAACCCCGGCCAGCAATCTTCTCATATCCAGAACCCTCACCACCACTGAGGGACCACCCAAAGGTTTCCTGGTTCTTACAGCCTTTTCTCCCAGCTGGAAATAAAAGCCAGAGCCAGAAGTTCCTCAGTGCTAGACCTCAACAGCAGAGTCTTCTCTGAGAGGCTGGATGTGCCCCAAAGCAAGGAAATGAAAACTGGCAACATCAAAATGTGTGAACCTGAGACAAGGGAAGAGAGAACCAGAGGGACTGTGCCAGCCAGGTACAGGGACAGAGCAAACCAACCCCAACTCCTGAGCGTGCTGCAAGGAGGGGAAGGGATTTTGTGAGATTCCTTGGAGCAAAAATCCAAAGCAAATGAACCAAGTGATGCTGCAGGAATAGCATCGAGGAGCCAGGCTCTGCTTTGACCACAACCCCAGCCCCAGCTCAGCTCCTGATTCATTGTGAACCATTCAAGGCCACCTAATTACTGCTGGGGAAGTGGAGAAGGACAATTAAAGCACTCCAGCAGCTGCACAGAGTCCACGGCTTGGAGTAGGAGCAAAACAAATCTGCAAAGCTTTGGATCCAGTTTGGTAGGAGTTAAGGGCAATTTTATTTCTCTTTCCATTTATTTATCAAATTGATGCTTTTGACTTTCCTTTATGTATGTGAAGTAGGATCAAGTTGCTTTTTAAACCTGGTGTCTACTTTATGCTGTTTTTCTGATTAATAATATCTTTGCTGAAAGAAAAAGTATGAGAATCCATGCACAAACTTTTGAACAGAAATCCCCATGTCACGGACTTCAAACCAAGCTCCCAACACCACGGATAATCCATTATTTCACACAGGTACAACACAGCAGAATATGGCTCTGTTTTATTATGAATTGTTAGAGCTACAACAAAATAATAATGAGAGAATATAATAACAACAACTCCTCTGAAACCTGGCACAGAAGTGGGGAGACTTTTCTGCTCCATTTATCCAGAAGAGCACGAAGAGTGCTCAAAGCTACAGTCTCCTTATGTTTTTCACATCATCCTGTTTCCCATTCTTGCGAGTCTGGAAATCATTTGGGCTGTAATGTGACCAATAAAACAGAAAAACTTCATCTCCTCACGGCTCTGGGAGCAGCAGCTCTGGACTCTGCCTCCAGCTGCAGACAGGGACCAGCCCAAGGGCACCCACCCACCATCAGTCACCCCCAAAACAAGGGGGGAGCATCCAGGGAGATCTGGGAGCACCTCCCAGAGCCTGAAGGGGCTCCAGGAGAGCTGGAGAGGGACTGGGGACAAGGATGGAGGGACAGGACACAGGGAATGGCTCCACTGCCAGGGGCAGGGATGGATGGGAGATTGGGAATTAGGAATTCCTGGCTGGCAGGGTGGGCAGGGGCTGGAATGGAATTCCCAGAGCAGCTGGGGCTGCCCCTGGATCCCTGGCAGTGCCCAAGGCCAGGCTGGACACTGAGGCTGGAGCACCTGGGACAGGGGAAGGTGTCCCTGCCACGGCAGGGGTGGCACTGGGTGGGGTTTAAGGTTCCATTCTGAGCCAAACCATCACACACACATTCCTCACTTCTCCAGGTGCTCCCTGGCAGGAGTGTTTGGAGAGAATTTATTTTTAATTAATTTTTTAAATTTAATTTTTGCTGCTTTTAATCACAGTGCCCTGCCACCGCTGAACATCTCCAGATGTTCTTGGTGGGGCCATTCTCCCAGCAATTCAAGACCAGAGGCTTTCCCAACACCTGCCACCTCCACAGCCACCCCCACCTTGGCCAGGAAAGGGAAGGCTTTGCAAGGCAGAAATGAATTTGCTCTCCAGGAATGCACTGACTCCTTTTCCTGCAGGACACACACTCCACGTGCCAACACACACAGCCAGAGCTTCAAACTGGCAGGGAGTTGAAAAAAAAAGGAAAACCTTCACATTAATTTGGCTTGGCTAGAGATGGCAACAGCTATTCCTGGGAATGTGACAGCTTTAATAAAGAAAAAGAAGACACATAACTCATGCATGGGTGTCTTCTGCTGGCCCTCCTCCCCTCCCTGCCCTTCCCTCCTCCCTTTCCCTCTCCAAACTTGCATAGCAGAACTTCCACAAACTACCTCGGCATTAAATATCCCACTGAAAACACCAGCTGCCTTTTAAAGGATTTTCTCAGGCTTCAAAGCCTTAAGTACCTTTCAAAGAGCAGCATCCAAGTGGTCTCAAAACATTGGTAAGAAGAGCAGAGGAGTTACATCATGGGAAATTCCCCCCCTGGAAGGAAATCCCTCTGCTCAGGGTCGGATTTCTTGGAAGGTTTCTCAACTCCCTACTCCAGGCACGGATCTTGGAGCACCTCTGAGTCAAGATGGACAGGAAAAAGTTGGAATTTAGAGAAAAAAATACACTTGAGAGTCATATGAACTACGTGAACTTTGGCAATGAAGAAGAAAAAAGGGCCTTTCTTATTGTCCTGCCCTGGATGACCAAGGAAAGGATCACAGAGACACCAGTAGCACACAGGGTGGTGGCCAAAGCGGCCTGCCACTGTTTTGCCTATGGAAAGTTAAAGTCTTAACTTTGTGATCAACAAGATGCAATTTTACTTTTATATAGGAAAATAATGTATGTTCATTGAAAAATAAAAAAACTCATGCTCTAAAAAAATATTTAAGAAATCTGACTACTTTGTTTTCACCCTGGAGTATTTTTGTTATTTTTCCTTAAAAAGTAGCAATACCTTTTTTTTTTCTTTTTCAGTGGGGTTGGAATAATGAGAAACATTTATTTAAACCACTTCAATATAGTTTAAATTGCTTCCACTTTCATCAGAGTGTGTCACTGCACTTGTTTTCATTCCTGAATTATGCTGGGTGCTGCCTAGCATCCCAAAAAATTCAAAGTGAGCAGTTTTGTATTTTTACCTGGTCAACATCTGATTGCTGCTGTTGGGGTTTAGTGTGCATATTTTATTTTATTTTATTTTATTTTATTTTATTTTATTTTATTTTATTTTATTTTATTTTATTTTATTTTATTTTATTTTATTTTATTTTATTTTTTATTTTTAAAATTAATTTTATTTTTTGACCCAGATGATTTTCATTTGCAGTAATGTGATGCCCTCTAATATGTCAGCAGTGTCACATGTCTGTCACGTGTCTGCCTTAACTTTTTGGGGATATTTGGGGTAAATGGATATTCAGCTCCACATGGCCAACATGGCTTTACAGTGGGATGCTTCATTAAAACTACAAATTCCCCAATGAGAAATAAAAGCTCGTTTTAAGCTACCTAAAGACATCTAGAAAGAAATGTATATATTTTCCAGTTGGATGTGTCTCACAGAGAGCCTTTTTTCAGGCCAGGCACCCACTGCTGCTGCTGCACATCTCCAGCCCATGGTGGTGACGTCCAAGAGAGCCCCAGAGCAATCCCAACGTGGGAACCCACCCCAGGATTGGGGTTTTCACCCCCCACAGCTACTGCACCCCATCCCCCTGCAATCCTTCCCGTTCCTTTCCATTCCAGCCCTTCCCGGAGCCTGCCCATGGGGAGGCAGCTGGCTCCTGCATCCACTCCACTGAGAGGGGCCTTCCCAGCTCCATCCCAGCCCTGCTGCTCCCCAGCCTCCTCACGTCTGCCTGGGATGAAAGGAAGGAAAAGCCGGTTCCAGCAGAGGGGGAGGAAGGCAGCAGCACCTGTTTCAGTTTAACGGGCTCCTTCCAAAGCATTGCCAAGAACTGCAAGTTTCTAAGGCGCTTCCAAAATAAACATGTAAGCAGTGGATTGGCTTCGGGATCATCCCAAATAGCTCAAGCATGATGGAAACCAGAGAAATGCTGGGAGAAGCCATGTCCTGAGGTGGCAGGATGCTCATTACTTATCTCTGAGATGCTTTTTGCCACAGTCCTTCAGAAACTTAAGGGAAACAAGGTGGACCTTGAGCTGTGCTGAAAGGAAGGGGATGTAACACGACTCTGCTGGCACATTCCCTGGGGCAAGGCCAGGAGCTGGCAGCTTCCTTAGCAAAAATAAATACCAGGAGAATGTTGTAGCAGCTCACATAATATATTTATAAAATAGATGTCTATTTATGAAATATTTGTGTATTTTAAATAAAACTGATTGGTTGAATGTAACATCCAAAATCCCAGTTCCACTGCCTGTAGCTCCACACACCTGAGTGCTTTATCACTGGAAAACCTCCTCACCTTGCAGTGGTTTGCCTAAGGAGAGGTTCAGAAACTGAGCCAGTGAAGAGACCCTTTAACTTCAATTTTAAAAATTTCAGCTTTTTTTTCTTTAAGACAGAAATGAAAAAAGCTCCTCCACTAAGAAAAGATTGCAACTCCTCCTAGCCCGGAGTCAACAAAGTGCCATTGATAATGTGGCAGACTCAGATTACATCATTAATTCTAATTTTTTAATTTTAAATTTTTTGATAATGTTTCACAATTTACAAATTTTTCCTTTTGCAATTTTATCTTATTTTTATTTTTGTTTTGGTGTATTTTTTTTGTGGTTTTCTTCCCCAATGGTGTGAAGAGCCTGGTGACTGTTCGTACAGAGCAACATGAGTGTCATTAGTATAGATAATTCCTAATATTTATAAAAGCTTTATCTATCTATCTATCTATCTATCTATCTATCTATCTATCTATCTATCTATCCATCTATGTAAAATAGATAATAACAGAGCTCCTAAACCAGAGTAAATTTTTACATTTGCAAGAGAAGGCACTATTGACCCTCTAGGACCTGAATGGTAACTCTTGCCATGAAATACATATGAGGGGCCAGAATAATTTTAAAATTATTGGTTTTTAAATGGCATTTTTTTGTTTGATCAGCAAATGACTGAAGACAAGTTGCCACATAACTCTCACACAACTGAATTCATAACAGAAAAAAGTTGGACTATCTGAAAACTGAAGGCTATTTTTTTCCTACAATTATATAGATCTCTGCTTATCTTACCAAACTATTTTTGTCTTAGCTGCTGTGTTACCTTTCAAATGGAAGGATCAGTGATGATTAGCACACAAAAATTAACATTAAAATGGGACTTAGTGAGGCAGCATTACTTGTTCCACAACAAAACAGAGTGAGCTGACGTTTTTACTGGAGCCTTCATTGTGAAATTAACTAAAAATGTATTTTATCCACACCTTAATGTCATTTAAGCAGCCTTTCTTTGATAGATGAAGGCTAAAGCCACCCCAAAACTGCAGCTGAATTATCTGGTCTCTAATGACTCCAAACCGATTACGGGATGCAGAGCAATCTCGTTAAATTTTATTCCAAAGCTTACTACACTGGTGTTTTCTCTTATTTTTCTATCAATGAAGCCCAGGAGGTTTCAGGACAATTCATTATGTATGAGACCCAACTTACAGTGCTTGACTGTTGATTAATAGCAAAGTTTGCTGGGTGTACATTTGCAGCATTAGATGCATACAATATGCTAACTTATTCTTCCACCCAAGCTAATTATTTACCAAAATGACTACTTGAGACTACAATTTATTAAATGCATGCATCCAGTCTCGATTTGGCCCCAAAAGACAGCCCGGAATGAAGATCTTTTACTTGATGTGACAACTTCTGGAAACAGTGTTATTAATATTGTAAATGTGGCAAATAAAGAGTTCAAATAGCCGGGTGGCTCTGCTGCATTTCTTCCCCACAACTGAATCAAGGAACAAAGCGCCTTTTTAGGTTTAAAATTCATGGCCAAGCACATCCTGACACAGTTTAATTTAGCTGCTTATAAATGAAGTGGCTCTATGATGGGAGGGAGAGATTAAAAAAGGGATGAGAGCTGCAATAAACAGCAATAACCCCCAATTCCTGTCGAACAGCCCCGACACTGCTCCTTTTAAGACCTATTAAGAAAAAATTGATGCATTTAGGGAAGAACACGAGAAATCAGAGCTGAGTCAGACTTAGTCCTTGTCGTACAACCTGTGCATTGTTTTCCTTATTCTGTTTTTATCTGTTCTGGAGAATGCAAGTTGTTATAGATCTAACTGGTGAGAAATTCTGCATCCTCTCCTTAACCCTGGGAAAGAAGCACCTGCACAGAGATTTGGGCATCATATACCCAATATAAATTCCAACTAAATATTATAACAAATAAATTATAATTAATCTCATAATGCATGAACAAATTAAATTATTGATACAATAAGTACTAAATAAACACACCTCTTGGGTAAATACAAAGATATCCAAATAGTGTAATTTTTTTTCCCGACTTTTGCAATTATTGACAGTAAATTTGGGGGGCAAACTGGGCTTGCCCAAGCCCATGATCCCTGCAAAGCTGCCCCCTGCTTATTCCCTGCTCCTGGTGTGCACCAGCAAACAGTTCAAAGGATGGAGCGAGACTCCTGTCTCCACATGCCAAGATAAGGAAAATCAATGTCAATGCCCAAAAGACTCAAGTGATAGCACTGAAGGTCATTAAATGCTACTCACTGCCCTGGACCATTAAAGTTTTGATTGGAATCCTATACAGGGAGACACAGATTTCAAACAAGATCCTACCCTGGGATGTGGCACTGCGAGACCACGGCGGTGACTTCCCGAGGAGCACCTGAAACACATCCAAGGAAAACAATGCTCTGTGTGTGTGGGCTTGGCTCCCTTTCCCTGAGCATTTCTTGTGTTTTCACAGCAGTGAATCCCATTGGGAACAAAGATCTCTGTTAAAGCAACAGCCAGGTGGAAGGACAACCACCAAGTTCTGGTTTTTCAGCCACCTCAATCTCCTCCTGTGCCTCCCAGTGCCCTTTGTTGTCTGCTCCATGCCACCCTCCTTCCTTCAATCCCTGCTCTGGGTTGGAAGGGACATTAAACATAATCTTGCTCCACCCCTGCCACGGCCAGGGACACTTTCCACTGTCCCAGGCTGCTCCTGGCCCCATCCAACCTGTCCTTGGGCACTGCCAGGGATCCAGGGGCAGCCCCAGCTGCTCTGTGCCAGGGTCTCACCATCCTCACAGAAAGAATTTCTCCCCAATATTCCATCTATCCCTGCCCTTTGCCAGTTTGAAGCCATTCCCCTTTTCCCCTCACTCCTGTCCACAGTCCTCTCCTTAGGCCACCTTTAAAGTTCTGTCCTTTTCCTCTGCTGGCCACCACCACCCTGCTGACCTCACGTGGTCCGGACCTTCTCTGCACTGCTCAGTCTGACCCTGCTGCTCTGCTGAAGATTTCCTGCTCCACCTCCACACTGTCACCCATCCCAGCGCTGCTTTCTTCCTGCTTCCCACCTACAGCTCTTCCAGACTAATTCGTGGTCTCTCCAGATTTCATCCTGCACCTTTGTACCTCCTCTGTGCTAGCAGGAATCATCCCGGCCAAGACAACCACAGTCAGCTCTGGTGCTCATCAGCACCGGAGTTGTGTCAGCTCAGAGACCTTCCCCAGAGAGACCTGCTCTCCCCATCAATGAAACCCTTCAAACACCAACAGCTGGGCCCTGTTGAGAGAGCACAAATATCCCTAATATCAGAGTGACCTCTTCACAAATATTTCCGTTTCAAATCAGTAGGTTTGGCAGCAGAACGACCGCAGAATTTGCCGAAAAGATAAAAAAGCTCATTTTCTGTGCATCTTCTGTGTTGGGAAGGACCACCCTGTTCTAGATTGTGAATGGGGGAGATCGAGCACACCCTGAACCAGCAACAACTGAGCAGATGCTTCACATTAAATGTTTTAAAGCAGGAAGCAGAACTGGAGCCAAGTTCCAAGCACACTCTGCCCGAGATGTTCGGCAACATTAAGCATAGGTGATATCATCAGCTCCAGCTTTAATTAGGTTAAAAGAAAGTCAGTTAATTTTAGCACTTACAAGAAATTGTTACAAAACATTTTTTCTTATATAAAAGAAGTCTCCCATCAGACCTGGGAGGTCGGTTTTATCACAGGCAATTAACTGTGTTAGGGCTGGCTGCAGGGGACCCTTAAACCGCGCACCGCATTCCCCTGGCTGCGCCTGTCCCCGCTGCTTTTGGGATTCACCAGCACCCCCAGCCCCCTGAAATGCTGGTTTTGGGGACTGATCACCATCCCCAGACCTCTGCAATATTGGTTTTGGGGATTCACCACCATCCCCAGCCCTCTGCAATGCTGGTTTTGGAGATTGATCACCACCCCCAGCCCTCTGCAATGCTGTTTTTAGGGATTCACCAACACCCTCAGCCCTCTGCAGTGCTGCTTTTGGGATTCACCACCATCCCCAGCCCTCTGCAGTGCTGGTTTTGGGGATTGATCACTACCCCCAGCCCTCTGCAGTGCTGGTTTTGGGATTCACCAGCACCCCCAGCCCTCTGCAATGCTGGTTTTGGGATTCACCAGCATCCCCAGCCCTCTGCAATGCTGGTTTTGGAGACTGATCACCACCCCCAGCCCTCTGCAATGGCCACAGGCCCACCAGCCCTACTCAGCACCCGGCCTTGCAGTGATATCCCAATTGCTAACTGGTATCTGAAGTCAAATTTACATTTTTTTCTACATATCTCAGATAGATATAATCCCAATTATGCATGGATTTAAAAAAAAAAAAAAAAGCCACCAAGCCTAAGGGAGTTAAAATACACATTACTACCCTTACACTGCAAGACCCAGGTCTCTGATCTGGTGCATGGGGACACTGAAGGACAAAAACTTAAGGCTGAATTATTGGAACTGGGCCCTGACTTTGGATGTCCACCTTGACGTGCGTCAGTGCATGAATTCCAGATGACAGTGAGCACCAAGAATTATAATCAACAGCACCTGCAGATCCTCCAGCCTATTAAAATGAATTAAGATACAGATAAATCAGGAACCTCTTAAGAATTCAACTTGCCAGGACGTTTTTCAAAGAGAGTTCCCAGTGTGGGTGTAAAGTCTGTGACCCCTGAGCATCTCCTGCTGAAGTGAGTCCAGAGGCCACAAAGATGCTCCAGGGCTGGAGCCCCTCTGCTCTGGAGCCAGGCTGGGAGAGCTGGGGGTGCTCACCTGGAGAAGAGAAGACTTAGACACTTAGGGACACCTTAGAGCACCTCAGAAAAACTAATACATCCCAATTAAAACAGCACAGTTAATAGAGATCTCCAAAGTCTTTCTGCAGGGCTTTGAGGTTGCTACCACACACATCAGCAGGATCTCTCCCAAAATGGCATCACCCAGCCAAGCACTGGCTGTACCTCTTACCAATTTGGCCTCAACCACAAAAATACAGCAGCGAGGAGAACAAATAATAAATAGTACTTTCATTCATCTGGAGCAAACTGATGTGGAGTTTGCTCCTCCCAACACTCCACAGTTCCTCTGGGCAGGTTCCTGCAGGATGTGCCCTTCTGCAGGTACCAAGAGAGCCCTCTCCTGCCACAGGCCATCCCTGCATCCTCTGCATCCAGGAGGAAAAGCTTTTCCCTCAGGTAACCAGGCAAGACCCAATACTGGATTGGAAAGCCAGCAGGGCACATCAATAAAACCAATAAAAATACTGTTTCAAAAAGTGCTGTTATAATTAACTGAAATAAAGAGTCTATAAACTGCCACCTCAGAAGGAGCTTGTTAAAGGCTGAGCATAGGAACTGGAATTTAAACACACTCTGCCCTTCATGGACCAGCCTGGCCACAGCATGGCTTTTGCATCTTCCCACAAATCTCTGGACCCAGGGGATGCCTCATCACTGGATCCAGGAGGTTTGGAACTTCCCTGTGCAGAGGTGCTGCCCTGGGGTGCAGAGTTGCTGTGACCTTAAAATCACACCTGAACCTCCTGGCAGAGGACAAAGTGGGATCTAGGGATTTACAGCCCCAGCACTGCCATATCAGAATCCTGGGATGGTTTGGGTGGGAAGGGATGTTAGAGCTCATGCCATCCCACCCCTGCCATGGCAGGGACACCTTCCCCTGTCCCAGGTGCTCCAGCCCCAGTGTCCAGC
>NW_024372923.1:2185803-2193303 GCF_014805655.1 Passer montanus | reverse complement strand
AACTGTGGGATATCTGAATTCTCCAAAAGAAATTAATTTGAGGACAGTTGGTTTTATCTGCCCTCATCCTGTCTCATTGACATTGCATTTTTCTTCTCAAGTCTTAGAGGAAAAAAAATTTTTGATTACTCATAAGAAAGTAAGAAAAAGAAGCAAACCAGATTCAAGGTGGCTTTAGGGGTGAGCAGAGAGGTCAAAAGAGGGAGGAAAACATCTATTCCTAACAAAAACACACATAATGCTATGACAGAAACTTCTGTAGTTTCTTAGAAGCAGGATGAAGTCTTTCCCCTTCCAGAGCACCCCCAAAACAGCACTGCTTATACTACTGTTAATAATAAAATAAAATGAAATAAATAATAATAAAAAAAATCAAAGTCTACAACACTACAGGCACTTCCTGAGGAGATTTCTGAAATTGGAGGAAAACAAGTGTGTCCTGTCTTCATGGAATCACAGAATGGTTTAGAAAGGACCCCAAATCCACCCCAGTGCCACCCCTGCCATGGCAGGGACACCTTCCCCTGTCCCAGGTGCTCCAGCCCCAGTGTCCAGCCTGGCCTTGGGCACTGCCAGGGATCCAGGGGCAGCCACAGCTGCTCTGGGCACCCTGTGCCAGGGCTGCCCACCCTGCCAGGGAACAATTCCCAATTCCCAATCTCCCATCCAGCCCTGCCCTCTGGCAGTGGAGCCATTCCCTGTGTCCTGTTCCTCCAGGCCTTGTCCCCAGTCCCTCTGCAGCCCTCCTGGAGCCCCTTCAGCCTCACCTCCAATGCTCCTCTGATGTTTCAAGTCACCTTTCCTCGATTTAATTACTGCCAGAAATGTTCTTCTCATGGCCCAACTGTTCATTATGAAGTAAAAGTATCAATCCCATGGATTTTTAAATTAAAAACCAGGGAAAGCACAGAAACTTTACAGCTACAGACAGTGAACTACCACAGGCACTATGCAGAATGAAAGATAAAAACACATAATAATTCTTTTCTGCCAAAAACCCACACATCAGCCTGTAGTTACACATTTTAGGTTTAACTCTGCAGGAAATAAGCACCATTAGTTCTGCATCTGATGCAAACTCAGATTGCAGGCTATGTAAGACAAGGATTTCAGCTAGAAATTAGCCTTTTTCTATAGTTCCCTCAGTGTGAACGATGCAGGGGATATTAGATTAGCTGCATCTTGCTCATATTTGCATGACAAACAAAATTTTCTGCTTCAGATCAAGTATTTTCTATTTGAAGAAAACAGTCCAGTCCTAAAAACTGTTACAGTTAAGGAAAAAAAAATCAACAATTGAGGTCATATGTTTCTAATTAGCAGCACAGAAATTTGGGAAGTGTCCCTTCCCATGGCACAGGGGGGTGGAAAGAGATGAGCTTTAATGTCCCTTCCAACCCAAACCATTCCGTGATTCCATGAATTGGGAAGGGTTTTCCCAATTTTTTCCAAAGAAAGCTGCTGGTTTAACAACCACAGCCTCCCAGCAGCCACTCCCCAGGTGCCAAGGTGAGCTTTTCTTTTTGAAGGCATTTAAACCCAAAGAAATCAAGGGCTGTGAGATGGCAATGTCCTCAAGTTGTGCCAGGGAGGCTTAAATTGGATATTGGGAAAAGCTTCTCCATGGAAAGGGTTGTCAAGCATGGAAGGGGCTGCCCAGGGCAGAGGAGGAGTCACCTGAAGTGTTCAAAAATGTGTGGATGTGGCACTTGAGGAGCTGGTTATGGTGAACATGGTGCTGCCTGATAGTTGGGCTGGTGATTTTAGAGGTCCTCTCCAACCTTAATGATTCCACGAGGAAAAGCAAGAGGAGGAGCATGACCTGGGCACTGGGCATCAACACAAATCCATAAATACACTCATCATTATCTGCCCTGAAAGGATCTTTCAGCCCTTTTCCCTCTGAGGGGGTGAAACCTCGTGCCCCTCCATGATCACATCTCGTTGCTGTTCCTGATGGAGCACAAACCCTCTGCTTTGTGGTAATTGCTCCTTTGAACATGCTAATAACACAACCTAACTCTTCTTTATGCTCCCCCATTTTTCTGGATTAAGTGTGAATTTTTATTGTGTTTTTTCCCAACAAGACATCTCGCTTGTAAATAACCCAACATTAAGTGTCACGATATAATTGATTTTCTAATGAGGTTTTCAAAAAGCATTATATTTCTGCTTGTCAGGAAATCTTTACAGCAGAAATAAGCCCTTCCATATGCATTCCTCAGAATCTCAACTTTTTATTCCTGCAGTGGGGTTGAAGTGGATTCAATCCCGTGGATTGCCCTAAAATAATGTATTGTACCAGATGTTTTTGTGGCTCTCCACATTTTCCTGTTGCATTGGGAAACTGAGTAGGAAATTATCCCAGCAGCATGCCTGGGATGGGATAACCTCAGTCTGGGACAGGAAAACCCAACAGCAGAAAGACTGAGAGTTGGACTTGATGATCTGAAAGGTCCTTTCCAACCTTAATGATTCTATGACAAGAACAAATAACACTGAGGTGAATTTGATGTCACAAAGAGGGGTTGAGGTAGATACAAACCCCTAAAGGATTCAACCTGGTCCTCCAGAAAATAAAATGTCCAAGTTTTGCTAATTTGGAAAATGTTGGGAATGATGTCTGGTGAGAGCAAATCACGGATGGCAGGACTGCTTTAGATATTTATTATTTAATATATATTATTATGGTTCAGTGGGCATGGTGGTATTCAGGTGAAAGATGGACTTGATGATCTTGGAGATCTTTTCCAACCTTAATGGTTCTGGTGATTCTACTCTGTGATTTTGTTGGAATCAGGATCTTTCCAGCTGGCCACCCAGATTAAGAAACAAGTAGGTGCCTCCTTGCAAAAACACAAGCAGTTAAATTAAAAATAAAAGTGAAAACTGTGCTTATTCCAGAGAAAATGTTAATTTTGATGTCTAAATAGTATATAAATGTACAGTTTCAAGAAGTGTTTGCTTGCAAATACTAATGAAAAAAGAAAATATCCGCCTCTGAAAACATCCACACCATTGATGCTACCATTAGTGCTGAGTCTGCTCCAGCAGGAGCTCGGGGAGTCTTCCCCAGAGCTTGAGACCCCAGGATGGGTTTAAATACCAGGAAGAGAATATCTGGGTTTTATTCTTTTTTAATATTTTGTTTGAAAATCATGTTTTAGCTCAGGCCAGACTTGCAGGACAGAAAATACGAGTTGAACACTAGACATGCACCGCTGGACACAGAATATTTTGCAGATCAGCATCTCAATTAGGTCCCAAATGTGGACAACAATCCATGGCTCAGCTCTGCATCTCTTCCAAAAATAAAACTCTGTAATTTCTTTTGAAGATTTTATACAAGACACCTGATATTGGAGGCAATCTGTGTCTGCCTTACTAAAAGAAAGCTCATACTTTTTGCAGGTCCAGGATTCACCCTCTATTGACAGCTGAAAAGGAAGCAGGAAGATATATATAGATATATAAATACATATATACACACACACATAGAGGAATGCAGCAAATAAAAAAATATTCCTGAAGTATCACAATAAAGTGGCACAAACCATCTTGCTGAGACAGTCTCAGCCTCCAAACCCACCAGAAAATATGATTTATAGCCCTGAATTACCGTGGGCAGTTTCACTTGTGGCTCCCCCTTCCACACTTGGGGGCGATGCATTATTGATGGGACGGACAAACACACGCTTAGGCTGGGATTTGCAATTTAGCACAGGATTTATAAAAGGACCAAAAAGAGACAGTGGATGGTTGATGGAACTGAAGAGCACAGCGATATTTGGTGGGATTATCAACCTGCCACGGGCAGGAACCTGCTGCGAAGGGGGTGCCAAAATCCCTCCACAGCTGTTGGGAAGCTGCTCCATGAGTATTGCAATTAATAGATTAATAGATTCATTAAATTTGATGCCTACTGAACCACACTCCCCAGACTGAGCGTCCACAAAGGCCCTCCCCACCCATGTCCCCGAAGAGGGACGGGTGCTCCAGGCTGTCCTGCTCGTGGACAGCAGCCTGCCTGGGGTTTGGAGGAATATAATCATGTTCCTAGCCCTTGGTCACACCGGGCTGAGGCCATCCATCAAACTCAGAAGTAACTGGAAAAAAGGAAACGAGAAGGACCTGACAGCACGATCACATCAGCCTTAATGCCACAGGAAGGCAGACAGGAAAAAAGGGAATAGAAAGCGTGCAGTGTGCTGGGAGAGGCTTTGTCTCTGTGGAAAAACACCTACCCCACCTTCTGCAAAGTGTGATCCCTTCCTCTGCCTCATCCTTTGTCCCTCCAGTGCCATGGGATGTTTAGAATGGATATTCGGAAAAATTCCTGCAAGGACAGGGCTGTTCAGACCTGGCACAGACACCAAATTCAGTGGTGGAGTCCCCATTACTGGAAGGATTTAAGAGCTGTGGATGTGGCACTTGGGGACATGGGGCAGTGGTGGCTGGGGCAGTGCTGGGAAAGGGGTCTTGGAGGATTTTTCCAACGTGAGTGGTTCTGGGATTCCACATCCTGGCCCATTCCTGGTGCTCTGTTAGCAGTGTGTGCTGGTGTGTTCACTGGCAGGTGGCCCCACTGTCCCCCTCCATCCGCCCTCCCAGCCTCAGGCTCCACACTCCACCCGTGGACACCTCACCTGGAGACACCAGAGAGCCCCAAGGTGGGGTTTGCCAGGTGGTGCCAGCCTTTCCCATGAAGGTGGCACATCCCAGGGGCACAAACACACTCAGGAGTAAGGACAGAGGAACAGTGGGTCCGAGGCCAAACAATGCTCACAAATCCTGCCTGGATGTGGCTGCACCTAAGCCTGGCTTTCCTCACTGGGACTGCACACCCAGCCGCAGCTGGATTTCTGCACAGCTCTCCTGCTCTGACAGGGGAATCAAATCAAACCAAATCAATCTGGAAACCTCCTGGATGTGACCATTGACACCAGCCTGAGTCCCCTCCCAGCACACCCCACCTCGCCGGGCGGCGAGCGGCGACGCTCACCCCACATCCCCCAGCCCCTAAACCCCAGCACTCGCACGCAGCCCCCTGCCCGTCCCCCCAAAACTGGCATTTCCCAGCACAGCCGGGCTGGCACACGGGGCCCATCAGGCCCGGCTGCTCTCAGCGGAGCGGGGGTCCCGGGGGAGCCCCGGGCTGTCAGCGCTGCCTCCCGGCCCACTGTACTGGAACCCCCGGCCTCCCTCCGGCGCCGGGGCCACCGCGGGCCCGCCGGGGCTCGGCCCTGCCCTGCATACGAACGGCCACAGCCGCAGCCGGCAGGAAACACAAAACACCGCAGCAGCTGAGAGCTGCTGATTTTTATTTTTATTTTTTATTTATTTTTATTTTTATTTTTATTTTTATTTTTATTTTTATTTTTATTTTTATTTTAATTTTTATTTTTATTTTTATTTTTATTTGTTTTATTTTTATTTTTATTTATTTTTTTCCCCTCAGTAATCTTCATCGAACTTTGCTTTTTCTTCTGTCTCGCTTTAAACAGGGCTTTCAATGTGGGAGTATCAGGTTGGCGGCTTTTCACTGTATATCTCTCACTCTTCTTCCCATCATTATGGATGATAACGTTTGATAACGTTTGCAAGCTAAAATGGTGATTTGTTTTTTTGTTTTCCCTTTTTTTTAGTATTTTTTTGGGGTTTTTTGTTGTTTTTTGGTTGTTTTTTTTTGGTTACTGTTTTTTGTTTTGGGGTTTTTTTTTGGGTTTTTTTTTTTGTTTTTTTGGGTTTTTTTTGTTACTGTTTTTTGTTTTTTTTTTTTTTATTTTTTGGGTTTTTTTGTTTGTTTGTTTTTTGATCCACAGAAAAACTTTAGCCTTTTCCTTACTGACACCTGGTAATCCAATTTTTAATTAAAATCAAAACAGCCCTGATTTTCCCTTTTTAAATCAGCTTTTTTCCCCAGGTCTCATCCAAATCCAGCCATGGGAAGAGCTCTGTATGGGACCCAGGGTGGAGGGCAGGTGGATGCTCCCCAGCTCTACCGCCAGCTCCCATCACAGATCCCATGGATCCAGAACACAGTCTTCAGCCACATCCCTATTTCCCTTTGCTTAAAAAAACCCAAGATTAAAATAAAAATAAATAAAAATAATCTAAAACTTAGTCATCATTTTTACATGGTTAGCAATGGCGCTGTTAATCAAAACACCGATTTAATTACAGACCTGAAGAGGCGCTGTAGGAGGAACCTGCTGCTCATTCCTTTCACATACAATATGTGCCATCCAGATTATTGCAATGCAAACAGAAAATATTCCCTCAGATGAGACTATTTCCCACCAACCATTTATGTGCCAATGACATGACAGCCCACAATAATCAATGTAACACCATTTACCTAACTGGGCAATAAAAGCATCATCTCCCTTCCATTTACCTCTAGTGTTTGAGTGTTTCTTTGAAATACTTTCTGCAAGATTAAATGTGATCAAAATGAGCCTTTTATCCTTCAATTTTTAAAAAAAAATTTACTCCTTATAAGCACCTTCTGCACACCAGAACACATCCCCCCACAAATTAGCTAAATGATTTTAATACTGGTGCGGCCAGCAGGCCGACATTTCATGGAGGTATGATAAAAATAAACACTTAAAAGAAAAATCGAGGCCATTAAACATGATGCCTTATCTCAGGGGTAGCCAACCTTTTAGGATCTGGGGACTATCTGACATGGATTCAAGGGCTGCATGCACATGCTGTCCTGAATCCAGCCCCTTGGGATCCTGTGGCCAAGCAAACTTTGCAAACAAGCTATCCAGGCACTGCAAAGAAAAGAAGATGGGCATGCAGGAGTGAAAATTCGTAAAAATACGTGTCTGGAAACACTTCACAAAGCCTATAAAGGGCAGATAAGCAGAACAGAAAGGAAGTGTTTCAGAAATCCAAGGAATTCAAGCAATGATCGTGCAACCAGCCCTTCCATATCTGGCGAGAGCATTAATTCTGCGAGTGGGGCAGCTGGACAGGAGAACCCTGCTCAGCCAGCTCTGCCTTGCTCTCTCCAAAGCCATCAGCACGTTTTTGTGGACAGCATGAAAGAACATCAATGGTTATCTCATTTTTACAGCACGAATGTCAGTGTTTATTTTCTTTCCATCCCCTGTAAGGAGATGGTTTTGCAGAGGAGCAAATCCCGGTGCTTGCCTCAAATCTACCTGAGAAGGGAGATGGCAGCTCAGCTAAATGGGTAAAAAAGGTTAACCTTTTATAATTTACCAATAAAAAGCAGAAAGTATTACTCAGGTCACACAGTGAGTAAGATTTTGGGCAGGTATCACAGTAGGACCTGCACCTGGGAGTCACCCAGTCACAACTACAAAGGGCTGTGTGGCTGTAAACAGCCAGGCTCGATTTTGAGTTCTTCAGCAGGAGCTCGGGATGTTCCAGGCTTAGGAGCAGCTTCAAAAACACGCCTGGAATTGCAGGGAGACACAAAGGGCTTGTGACCACCCTCTGGAGAGACAGCCTCCATGGAGGCAA
>NW_024372923.1:2165803-2180803 GCF_014805655.1 Passer montanus | reverse complement strand
ATCTGTTCTGTGTGAAAAACCATGGTACTGCACAATAAAGCTTATTACTAGAAGTATTTAAAATTCAAAATGCTTTAGTCATTAGGAATCTCTTGTTAAAACAAGTGTGGTCCTTGCACCACTGACAACAACAACTCTTTGCTGAGGTAGAACCACACACAGCAACACTTTTGTGACATCCTGGCTCTTGCTGGGGTATTTACTGTGATCAAAACACTGCTGTGGTGTGGCACAAAACATTACAATGGAGATCCAATTTAATTATTTAAGCAGACACACAACATACATGCACAAACATGTGCATAGACTCACCTCCCAGTAAACTGCAGCTCTGGAGGTGCTGGGGCAAGATACAGATTTTGCTGCACAAATGGAGAGGGAAACAGGTTTTAAAGGATAATGTGGGCAACTTTTCACTGAAATATGAATGGATTTTATTTATGGTAAAGCCTAAATGATACTTGTCATGAAGAGCACACAGGTGGGACTACAGAATATAAATCTTCCCCTTTTTCCCTTGTCTTAAGATAACCAGGCTGCACCAGTAAGGCCTGACTGGGAAAATGCACCAGCCACATCCTCCTGGACTTGTCTCCAAAAACGACTCCCAGATACAGCTCAAGCAGCTTATGTGAAAGAATCAGAAATCAAAGCTATTTTGAAGAATTAAGAGAAATAATCCAAACCAGAGAGAGAGGAGGGTCATGATCAAGTGCAGATCATAACCACAAGGAATGAGAAAATCAATTGTTCACCCAGCAGAGTTGGGTGAACTTTCCAGCCTCACCTCTTCTGTACTTGTTGCTGCTTCAAAATATTTGAACTTATTTACAATTAGGCAGGATATGAACATGATAAAACTGATATAAACTGAGGACAGCCCCTCCATGGGCAGTGCCACAGCAGTGGGGACATCACAGAGTCCCAGGGGCAGGAAACCCTCAGGTCTGTGAGATCGAGATGCTGACAGCCCGAGGGGACCAACATCTGCACCCAGGACAAAGGGCAGGGGCAACCCAGCTTTAGAAACCACACCTCAGGTTCTCCAAGCCTCAGTGGGTACTTTGGACAACCAAAACTGCCAAAATATCCCTTGAATTTACAAAATAGTTAAGAATGATTCCACCACAGGATTTTGCATTACATGGTGGCTGAATAGAATCACCCGGATGAAATTTAAATTACAGCAATCAGCCCGAGTTGAAGGTGCATGAACTGAACTTGTTGTGGTGCATTCTGTTTTACTGGGCAATGTACTTTTAAATCCTTATTAACATAACTGTGCCTGTGCAGGTGAGAGATGTGAGCCAACTCCCTAAATTCAGATTAAAAATTGTAGTTACACACACATTTACACAATGAACTCCTCCAATCACTCATGTTCCCTAAAAGAATCCATCAACTGCTTCTGATCACAAATTTTCAACCTTCCCAAACAGGAAACACCATTGCCATAAATAAACCTTATGGATGCCCCAGGACTTTGTCCTGAAACCAGTCTCCAATTCCTAATTGCTGGTGTAACAGTTCAGTGGAACAGGATAAAGCAGTGAAGAGTTAGTGACCATCTCTGACAGCTCCTGGAGCACAGACGAGCTCCCTGAGGATTTACAAAGCCGGGGGAAAAGGAGACAGGAAGAAATTATAGACCAGTCAAACTTTGATATTGGGAGCGATAATGGAACAAATTATTAAAATATTTATAAGCATCTCAGGTTCATAAGGTTATAAACCACCAAACAAATCTAATCTTTTCCTTTGACAAGATAATTGGCCTCATGGATAAGGGGGGGCAGCAGTAGGGGAAATATATACTGACTTTATCAAGATTTTTATATACCTTTGCTGTGACATTCTCATAAAAAACCAGGGAAATACAGTTTACATTAACAGAATCTAAGGTGGACACCAAGAAAAGTTTTAAAAATTTAAGCAGGGTTTTTACTGCCTGGTTACAAGGGCAACAGGGAGCTCAGAGGGAAATAGTGTTTTGCAGTAATGTGAACTGGAAATCCCAGTCTTTGTGTTTTAATGCCAGTAAGATGAACTTCAAATACCAGCTGCCAACTGGGATGACATTGTACCTCCAGCTTTTCCAATGTTTGGTTGAATTGATTGGAATTGGTTGAAATGATGTGCATTATAAATCCAGTGCACACCAAACTGGGAGAGGGTCCAAGCAGATTATGTGAAAAAATCAGAAATCAAAATAACTTTGATGAATTAAGAGAAATAGTCCAATCCAGCAAGACAGGAGGGTCAGGAACAAGTGCAGAATGCAGCTATTAGAATGGAAATAAATCAATTATCCACCCAGAAAGCAATTCAGAGAGTCCCTCCAGCCTCCCCTCTTCTGTGATTGTTGTTGTTTTTCAAATTTGTACTTATTAATAATAAGGTAGAATATGAATGTGATAAAACTGATCATTAATCATGAGAGATCATGATGATGAAGAAAGTTATTATCTGCAAGATTAACTATGGGCCTCACAGACAGGACAGTGGCCTTGGGCACTGCCAGGGATCCAGGGGCAGCCACAGCTGCTCTGGGCACGCTGTGCCAGGGCTGTCCACCCTCACAGGGAACAATTCCTGCCCAATATCCCAGCCTTGCCTCCTGGCAGAGGGAAGCCATTGCCCCTTGGCATTCCAGGACCTCATCCAAAGCCCCTCTCCTGCTCTCTCCAGGCCCCCCTCCACAGAGATTCCATTTTATGGCTGTAGAGCTGCCAAACACCACCAGAATCACATGTGTTTATTTCTGCTCTCCCGAGGAGCACTGGGGCAGTGGGGTATCCCCATGTGCTGGGCTGTGGTTCCAGCTCTGGATGCTCCCTCTGCCCCACACCAGCTAAATTAATTAATTAAAACACATCTGTGTAAATCACAGGGCAGAAGAGCTCCTCAAATACAGAAACTCCTTCACTCGCCTGTCCACAGTGCCTGTAAGCACAGCAGCCCTCACAGAGAAAGAAAATAGGAAATATTGTGATAACGAGGGAGGTTTGTTCCTGAGACTTCAAAATATATTCTTACTTAAATAATTTACACCTTGCAATGGACATTGGAGAAAAATGAATGGCTGGCTTTAATTACAAACTCTGAGGCACAGGCACCAGCTTGGCCAGGAGCAGCGTGAGCAGCCACATCCACATGGATCTTCCCAGGTAATGGAGTAATTCACAGGAACACATTAGGCTTCATGAGAGCACTTTATTTACTAATGGAGATCTACTGGGCTCTGCATGGATCGTATTCACTGGGCTCAGGAGCAGCTCCTCTGCTCCATCAACCATGTTTTGCACATGCCATGGAATATTTTTACTTTACGTGGTCCATCCTTGCATTTTATGTTTAATACTGAAGGGCCCAGTAAATCCACACTGCAGGTGTAGGGGGTTTTACTGTGTGCTCAGACAGGGAGATAAACACTAAAAAATAAAACAAACTCATCTTCAGAATGGCTTGAGGAAAACCTGGGCTAGCAATGAAGGCTGACTGGAGATGATGCCGTGGGAGAAGGTGGGGCCTCTTGACAGCCATATGGTGTCCTTATAGAATTAGTGAAAGGCAATTAATCACAGAATGCTTTGGGCTTGCAGAGACCTTAAAGCCCATCCAGGGCCACCCCCTGCCATGGGCAGGGACAGCTTCCACCAGATCAGGCTGCTCCAAGCCTCATCCAACCTCAAACACTTCTCTTTAGTAAGGGGAGGCATTATTCTGATGCCTGGATTTGAGATTTTATTTTTTCAAAACTTATCCTTTCAAAACCTATTTAGTTTTCTGCAGAGGCAGAGGCTTTAATATCTTCTTCAAAAGTAGGAAAAACCCAAAATGCCAGACACACAATGCCATGTGCTGGCAATTAACACAGAACATACAGTGTGTCCCTGCCCATGCAATGAGATAATTTTTAAGGTCCCTACCAACCCAGAATATTCTGTGATTCTACATGTATCATGTAAAAGTGTTCTTTGGGGCATTTTGAAGAGGAGCTCCAGGCTGGGGCTGGTGCCCAGTGTTTGTGGTGGCACCATGGGCTCCAACCCCACCTCCAGTGTGAAATCTCTGCCACTCACCTCAAAGCTCCTGCCAAAATCCCACCCCGAGGCAGCCTGAAAGGTCACCTCAGCCACACAACTTCCACCTCCACCAAAAAAGCCATCTCCAAATATTTGGAGTCTCATTCTCCAAACAGGATTTGTCAAAACAGCCCGGAGTAAGGCAGCCTGCCTGGAGAAAGCACCTCTATAAATAGCCTAGCAGGCATAAAAAAAAGGGTTACTTTCTCTGCTGCATGGGAGAGGGAGTCAAACCTAAACAAACTTTCAACACCAGCTGAGTTTACATATTTAAACTTGGAGGGTGCCAAAGTTGCAGCCGAACTGGCACCGAAAAGCCTAACAAAAAAAGTCATATATTGACAAAACACACAGTCATAATAAAACCACATCCAGTTAATAACTTTGAGAACTAATGTTAACTCCTAGCACAATAGAAAAGTCTCCTTAAACACAATAAAGCACTGATATAATTTACTCTCAGCTCCTTTTCAAAACATTACTCTCTGCCCACAATCACATTCAGATTACAAAATTCCTTTTGTAGTTTTCTCCTAGCTGTGGGAATAAAATAAACCACTTAGATGACAGTAAAGTGTCTGTAAAATATATAACAGCAATAACTCCTGGTGGAAATGCAGCAGATATTTATACAAGAGCCAAAGCAGGGAGCACTGCTAATGCCCAGGGAGGGGGTGTTTGGAGAGGGCTCTTCTGGGTGAGGTGCTGGTGCTGCAGCCTTTGTCCCCAGCCTCTGTCTGGTCCCCAACACCAGGTGACAAGGGCTGGGGGAGCCTCCAGAGCCCCTGGCACCAGCACAGGAGCTGCTGCAGGGACAGGACAAGCTGCTCCTCGGTGGCTTGGGAGCAGGGGCACAGCTGGGGTGGGAAAAGGAAGGACACGGCAGCAGCGAGAAATAGCCTGCCTTATTAAAGGGAATTTATTTTCACAGAATTATAACACGGAAGGACAGAATCATTTTGGATGGAAAAGACCTCCAGGATCATCGAATCAAGATGTGTCTGATCCCCACCATGTCCCCAGTTCAAGGCACTGAGTGCCACCTCTAGGAATTCCTTGCCAGTCCTCCCTGGGCAGCTGCTGCCAAGGCCTGAGCACCCCTTCCATGGAGAAATTCCTGCTGGTTTCCATCTTGTTTTGCAGCTGTAGAACATAAGGATCAGGTAATAATGCAAGGGTGTTATTTATCAAATACAATATCCATCCTGCTGAGGAACTGGTGTGCTTGAACGTCTGAGATGGAAGGAAGGATGATTAGTGGTTTAGATGAGGTATTAGGAAAATTTTTTCATGGAAATGAATGTAAATCAATGGCACTGGGAAGTGGTGGAGTCACCATCCCTGGAAGTGTTCACAAATGTTTTAATGGTGACCATGGTGCTGGTGCTGGTTTACAGTTGAATTTGATGATCTTAAAGATCTCTTCCAGCCTTAACTGCTCTATGATTCTGTAATTTTACCCAGTGAAGAAGTCTACATTAGCAGAAAAACTAAGGATGGCTAAAGGAGCCCACGACAAAGTGGCCACCATGACCACGAATACATGGACAGAGGAGGCCCCACAGATATGTGAATCCTGATTCCAGCTGTGGAAGTCCTGCTTGTCCACAGCCTTGTCCTCTCCTCTACACAAGCAGCCAAGGAGAAACAAAGAATGCAAGGTCTCCCAAGACTTCCTTTTTTAAAAGTTATTTACCTGGGGCAAGGAGCTGGGAAAAGCATCTTTGGTCTGTATTTCTCTGCCATCCACCACAGCAGAAATACTTTCATTGAGCAAAGAAAAAACATTTATTTCATGTTCAGTGGTGAAGAGCTGGATCTGGACCAAAATGTGAAGCAGAATTTCCCCCAGGCAGACCCACCCCATGACAGGGGCACACAAAAGCACCTTCCCACCACCAGCAACATCTGCCTGCAGCTGGAGACCAGGCTCTGCTCACCAGGGTCCCTCTACGAATGGAGAACAAATGCATTAATTTGGATATATAAAAACTTACATCCAATTTGAGGTCAGCCAATGTAAATGAAAAGCCCCAATGCCCGAAGCCCTGGACGGCCACATTATTATGGGCGTTAGGGGGAATGTACTGGGTACATCTTTCAATATGTTTAAATATGTTCTCGTGGAATTTAACTGAGTGCTTAACTCCTTGATGAAAGAAATTAAGCTTCCAGATCAAAATCGACACTTTTAGAGCTGAAAGGAGAAAACACTGTTGGATCTCCTAGTGCAAAGCCCAACCCTCTGCAAAATCAATGACCTTTGCTTTTGGTGAGAGCTTTTCTTGCTGGTTTGCTTCTAGTGTTGGTTTTCAAGTGTGTTTGCAAACATCAATTTTGATGTGAAATCCACAGGGTCAAGGAAAAACATGTCAAAATATGGAACAAACTACTTTAAATTATATAATTCCAGGATGGTTTGGGATGAAAAGGCCCTTAAAACCCAACCCATTCCCACCCCTGCCATGGCAGGGACACCTTCCCCTGTCCCAGGTGCTCCAGCCCCAGTGTCCAGCCTGGCCTTGGGCACTGCCAGGGATCCAGGGACAGCCCCAGCTGCTCTGGGCACCCTGTGCCAGCCCTGCCCACCCTGCCAGGGAACAATTCCCAATCCCAATCTCCCATCCAGCCCTGCCCTCTGGCAGTGGGAGCCATTCCCTGTGTCCTGTCCCTCCATCCCTTGTCCCAAGTCCCTAAATGCTGCCTGTTAATTGCAAAGGATATTTTAATTTAATATAACCATATTCTCTATATAACCACACATGTGCTTGGAGGAGCCCTGTGTAGTGGAGGGTGTCCCATGGCAGGGAGTTGGAGTGAGATGAGCTTTAAGGGCCCCCCCAGCACAGCTCAGCCTGGGGTTCTATGATTTGTAAGAACTTTCAATAGCTTTGCCAGCCAAGACATGACAAAGATTGCTGTTCCTAAAAGAATGGCCACATAAACTGGCCCCAGGACCCCGGAGTTTTTATCCATCCCATGGATAACCTCTCCTGGAAGGTGGTGAGGAGCAGCAGGAGCCTGTTCGGAGGAATCTGAAGTGCAATTCCAGTTAACAGGACCTGGGGCTGTGGATGCAGCCCAGGGTACAGAGGAGGATCCTGAGAAGCCTCAATCTGGCAGCCAAATGTAAATGCTGGGAGAGTAACTCCAGCCCCTGCAGATTTTACACCTTCAAAATGCTCTACCACAAGTCCTCCATGGACAAGAAACCTCATTTTTGGGTTTACAGCAACGTGTGGCCAAAGAAATGAAGGAAGCTGTAGGTCAGAAACAATCCAGCCACAATGCCCTAATTAAAGCCATGGCTGATGGACATTTTTAAGTGGAGCAGAATCACCTCCCAAGTTTCCATGTCTACATTTTACAATCTGCAAAAATTATTTTCTCTAACTTTTTCTGCACGTTGTTTTCAAAGTTGTTTTACTGCATATAAAACCATCAGGCTTTGGAACCACACATGGGCTTTCTGCATAAAATATCACCTTATCTTTGTATAAGCAAACTATTTTAACTCCCTAGAGTTATTTAGGTAACCATTTGCTGTGACCTCTGAATTCTTATCCTGAATTATATTTTTATGTGCTATATAAAGGTACTGTTATGTTACTGTTTTTATTCCAGGTGCCAAAAAGAACAAGTTTATTGCCAACTGCTTGCTCTGTCTTTTTTTTTTTTTTAAAGACTTAACTGACACACCAGTTGAATTTGTTTTTAATTCACATGGGAATGGTTTATGAGGAAAATCACATCTACTATGAAGAAAGAAATAAACAAATCAGTAATATTTGGGGAAAAATACTCATCAGCCAAAAGTGTCACCTTGCTGGCAAGACTAAAAGGCCCTGCACCAGCACAAAAGTGCTCTTCTTGCTGTTACATTTTGTTCCATCCCAGAAACAGAAGCAAAACTACAATCACAGAATCATAGTCTGGTTTGGGTTGGAAGGGACCTTAAAGGCAAATATAAACTATTCACACAGAAAATGAAATTAATAATAGTAATAGTAATAGTAATAGTAATAGTAATAATAATAATGTCCTTAAACCACTTCAAATTTCGTGCTTCCTAAACAACTCAGAAGTCAATATGGAGCCAACAATGTATGGAGCTGGTTTTTCCCCACAGCTGAAAGACATGAGGGTTAGATGGGATCTTGGGAATTGGGAATTGTTCCCTGGCAGGGTGGGCAGCCCTGGCACAGGGCGCCCAGAGCAGCTGGGGCTGCCCCTGGATCCCTGGAAGTGTCCAAAGTCAGGCTGGACACTGGGGTTGGGAGCACCTGGGACAGTGGAAGGTGTCCCTGCCATGGCAGGGGTGGGAATGGGTTGGGCTTTAAGTTCCCTCCCAACCCAAACCATTCTGGGATTCCGTGACACCAGAGAGGGGAAGGGAAAAGCAGCACCAAGGCGGCAGTGATGGAAATCATGGCACTGCTTGGGAGTCCAGGCTGGAGCAGCTGGGATATCACAAAGGGAATTCCATGCAATTTCTGGCTGCTGCCCATCAGAATTCTCTGCTGAACAGAGCTCTGGGCTGATCCACGTGGGGTAAGAGGAGATCTGTCCTGGAGAAGCCGTTGGCAGCACAGAGTCAGCACAAGGGATGCTCACAGTAGGTTACAGCCAGGAAACTCAGAGTAAGCCAGACCACCACTGCTGGCTACCAGGGAGGATGTTATCTGCCAGCTCTTCTCATCCATAATGAGAATTAATTTAAATAAAAGAGGAACTGCATATCACAACTCATTAATGAAGGGATACAGTAAGAACAGATCTTGACTGCAGCCTATGTAGCGGCGCAGAAAATGTTCTTCTCACAAAGGTTCTACTATCAACATTTCTGAATAATTAATTGGAAATAAAAGCACTTTGAAGCTTAGCAAGGCTCCTTTAATGCTTTTTGAATAATCTGCAATATTCAGCAACTTCTAGCACAATGATGTGCGAGGAGTTGTGTTATCACATCACACTCAGGTGACCCACGGAAAGACAGAAATCCATGGAACGGTAAAACATAACCTCCTACATGAAAATAAAAATCAAACATCCTCGTAGCTGAGAACTAAATTTAATGTGCATTCCTGAGGGATGGAAAACGAACCCTGGGAAGGGCTATATTGCCTTGGATTGGTGGAATGAGATGCAAAATGCATATGAAAGGTTTTCATTTGAGCTGATAAAACTGCACGCTTTGGAACCGCGGAGCTCTGCAAGGAACAACACTGAGGTCTGGTGTCAATTTAAATGCACTGAACACCAGGAAAATGCCCCCAACTAAGGCTTCAAACTTGTACAGCACATTTCCACTCAACCCAACTAGATTGCCTGTCACATCTGACATGGCTTGTCAAAAGTTATCCTTCACTGCTCATGGGCAACATGGAGGGTCAAAAGACCAAATACAATGGTCCAACCCATCCCATTTTTTTTCCTTCAGAGCAGCAGATATTGAACTCGAAGATGACAAGACAGAGCAGGTTGAAGCAGCTGCCAGAGAAAGAGAAGCTGTCCAGAGGCGCTGATCTGAAGGAGAAAAACCAGCCGGTCTGTGCATGTCATGGCCGGGGCTCGGGCGCTGACAGTCTCACACAAAAGGCACTGAAAAGCTGGGAAACCTGAAGTGGCCTCTGCAAAACCACCTCAGCCGTTAAAAGGGAGAGCGACGGCCACCCCGTAATGTGAAACGGGATGGAAGGGGAAAGGGATATCCTGCCTTTCCTTAATCTGCAGCACTATTGGCCAGAGGGGGCTTTTCACTCCCTGAAAATTTTTTTTAAGAGTAGCTTTTTTTGTCAGAGTTTATTTTTATTTCAAGAAAAGTAACATCTTTCTGAAGCAGCCCAAAATCTTTATCGTGTTTTCAGCCGGGGCGCACTTGTGCCAACAGGAGACATGAAATGATAATTCATGGAATAGCAACTTATTAACAGCTGCAAACACAGAAAGTGTCACAGCCCTGTTACCATTAGTAGTGTTATGTGAAAGAACAGCTGCGGAGACTTTCCACAATATCACTAAAATATTGTGACCACGTGCTGCAAACATGTCACTGCAACAAATTTGTGTGCAAATTTCCTTCAGGTGTCTGATGCCCTTCTTACCCCCTCACTGTAACACTGTGAATCTTCCCTATTTTTAACTGTCTTTGAACCTTTGAATCCCAACTCCTTGCTGTTTTCTTTCTCCACAATAATTTGAGTTTCATGACTTTCCCATCCTCACACAGTGGCCATGAAGCTGGTTGAGATCCCCAACCCTTGACTTGCCCATGGGCAACTCTCACTGAGACTGCCCTGAGGAGCAGCCACATATAGGCACAAGTTAATAACAGGGTATTTCCAACCCTAATCCTTCCTTTGTGTCATCATCTTTGTGCTTTAATTACCTCAAAAGCCACATCAGCTTAAATTAATGAGGGAATCTGGAGTTGCCACCTCCGAGCAGATGTAGAAAGTTCATGTTTGCTGTTGGTGGCAGAGCTGGCTGTAGACTAGAGTGACATTTTTAATACCTGGGTGGCTAAAATATCAGTATTTGAATAGGAAATCTCACATTTTACACCCTTCTGCAATTCAATGTTTTTCAATCTTTCTGGGTTGCGCTCAGTTTTGTTGGATAACCTTTCCATCTAATCTACCATGTGTCTCACTGAATTTGAGCATCTTATATGTATTCAAATACTTGGATTCAAATGCATATTTTCTTTCACAGGTTTGGATTTTTTTTTAAGTGGTGAAAGTCCTCCAAGTCACTCAAATTTATATATAAATTCATTTATGAACCTGCTGGAGTGTGTCCAGAGAAGAAGGACCATGGAGTTCATCAAACCTGGGTGCCCACATGCAGAAGTGTCCCAGGCCAGGCTGGATGTGGCTTGGAGCACCCTGGGATAGTGGAAGAGAAGAAAGTGGAAGAACCCCATAGCAGGGTGTGGCACTGGATGGGGTTTAAGGTCCCTTCCAGCCCAAAACATTCTGTGATTCTACAATGTAACAGCAGGTATTTCACCTTGCATGAATAAACAGCCCTCATGAATGAAAAAAAGAGAGTATTTCAGATGCTTTTAAGATCTTCAGTTGAAGAAGCAAACAATAATATTGAAATCTAATTTGCCAGGCTCATTTCCCATATTTACCTTCCCAAACTGCTGCTCACTCCCTTATTTCCCTGTCCCGTGGCTGGGGGATGAGGACAGGGAGCTGCTGGCTGCTGGTGGCCCTGCCTGCCCCACCAGCCTCCCTTCCCCTCAGCATCCCAGCACTCTCCAGGTATTCATGAGCTGCAATTTAATTCAAGTGCACTCGAGTTCCAGCAAACACGGAGGCGCGGGAGCCGCGGGAGCGCCGGGCTCCATGCGAGGAGGGGCCCTGGGTAAATATCAGCGCAGGGCCGGCGTGAGAGGATAACCTGCCCACACATACACCAGCCCAATTAGCCGAGGCAAAGAGAGCTTTTATTCCCCAAGGAGTCCGAGAAAAAAGTCGGAGCAAGACTCTCCAGCATCCAGAGATGAAGCGTGGTCCAGCGTGGCACCCAGCACTAAGGCTACACCCACCACCCACATTAAAGGGAATTTGGAAGGGGAGGCAATTCAGAAGATGAAATTTTGTTGTTATGGGTTAAAAGTGGCTCTCCATAGCACAGAAAAACATGGGAAGAAACAGTCTCAAGTCTGAGGGTAAAGGAAGAAACACCTTGACCTAGGTGTGACTGAAAGCCACCGTCAGTAAAGCCTTTGCTGCCTCAGGAGTCATCAAGAAGATTTTAATGTACAAAGTTGAAAACTCTTTCACTAGAGAAAAGAGGAACTTCAAACTTAAAAATAGTCACTGAAAGCATATTAAATTAATCTGATTAACAGACTTTTCCCAGGATATTAATATCAAATACAGCCCAACCAGTGAAAGCCTTCCAGGCATTTCAAGTACGCAAATAGTCCAACTAATTTCTAATGACTGACTCCATCCTTAATTTACTTGCCTTACCAAATCACTGCAATCATGCTCATTTTCAGGACTTTCTGAAATACAGAACACAAGGAAGCCCAAGGAAGAACAGGATTGATGAAGGTGCACCATCAAATAAGAAAAAACATGAGCAGTCAAAAAATTAAGAGAAAGGAAAACTTTAAAATGAAATTGGAAAGAACTACACTCAATACAGTTCCTTCTTTTAATAGAAATAAAATTCTAATTGGGTGTAGAGTCCGACACTGTAACACTTTGGGTTTTTCATAGAATCAGAGAATAGTTTGGCTTGGAAGGGACATTAAAGATCACATAGTTCCAGCCCTCCTGCCATGTTTTTCAAGAAAACACTGTAGTTCAAAGGCTTTCAAAACCAAAATTATCTGGTTTAATAGGAAGAGAGCGCACACTTTTACGGTGTGCCCATTAAAAAGGCTCGGGGATTTCTGAACCAACACAGCTTGCCTAAAATATGCATTTCTTTCCCCGTGTGGCAGCTCCCCCGTCACCTCCCGGCCGCCCCAGCCCGTGGCTGAGCCGAGACCACCTCGGCGAGCAGCATTTCCCCGCTGCTCCAGGCTAAACTCTGGCTGTGGAGAGAACCAGGAAATCCAACAGCCTCTTTAACATCCCACAACGAATTACTGACAAGTCATTTTTTTGCTCCGTATTGCAAGTCAATGTGGCAACCCCGGGTTTTTTTTTTTTCCTATTTACAAACATGCACCGTGCCTCAGCTCGGAGCTGTTTGGATGCTGATACAAGATTCATAATGGCTGTCAGAATCTGCAATTTTTCCTTTTGTTTTATGAGGTCAGGCAATATTACCTGCACTGATGTATTCCATTTCCCCAGCTGAAAACCTTCTCATTTGAGCACGACAGGTTGAGGGAGTCATGATTTTGCAACCTACCATGTGAAACACAGCGCGAGGGGGCAGGTGCCTAACCCCACGTTCTCCTTTTGCTCTTGTCCACTGGCAACAGTAAATTAAACTGTCAAAAACGGAATTGTCCTGTCATCAACAAAGCTATAGCTTCACAAGTATTGCAACATCAGATATATTTCTAATTCTGCATTTCCCTGCACCTGTAATTTCATCAGCAACTCACGCTGACCCATGGTGAGAAGCTGTCCAGGGGACACTGGTGGGCTCCTTGGGAGCCTTGACACGGCATTTCAGAGACAGAAATTAATGAACAATACCAGCAATTGTTATACAGATATAAAAAAGGGCTCAGGATGGGGTCCTGACCACCTGCATTGCTCTGCAGCTCAAAGGAAGCTGGGGTGCTAATGGGGTGGGACACGAGACACAAGGAGCTGCAACAAAGGACCAGAACTCAAACATATTTAAATGTAATAATTGTGCAGATAAAGTGGATTTCACCCAAAATTTGTTTCTCTGCCTTTTGGCCCCTTTAGAATTTAAAAGTGCCTCTGAGAAGTTTCCTCTCCCACTGAAGGGGCTTATCCCAGCACACGCTGCCTCATGAACTCGTGGCAGAAACAACACTTTTTGGGGGGTAAATCCAGGCCACTGCATGTTCAGATTTAGAACATTCAAACCAGTGTTTCCTTCTGCCATGCAGCTCTCCAGGGGTGATCTTAAAGCATCATGATTAACAATCTTTTTTTCAGAATTTAAGGGTGATTTCAGTTTTCACTTGAGGCTGACTTGTACCTTTTTTTTAACCTGCTTTCCTTTTCTTGGAATAATTTACAAACCTCACATGTTACACAGAAGTACAAACTGCCCAGAAAATACGCATTTTTTTGCAAAACTAATTAAAATATTGTCAAAGTATCATTTAAATGCATAAACTAAGCACAATATCCAGCAGAAGGGTTATACAAATTACCATCATTAAAGTGAAAGGGAGCATCTCTCCCGATGTGCTGATAAACAAGAAAAAAGGGCTTGTTGTTATTAATTCAACATAGCAATCAAATATTGTTTTAGATTACCTCTATAAAAATTCCAAGCTTATCAATCATTAAACTGTGGACAGAAAGTTAAATTGAGATAAGAAATCATTTCACGCAGCTTAATGCAGTCAAAGTGACTCAATATTCCTTTATTAATTCTCATTTAATATCACTTTAAATTGCCGCCATTATTATCCTACGGTAGGCGAAGGGCTCAGTGTAATTAGTCTGTATTAAGCCCTTTTTATTTATAAGGAGCCAAATAAACAAACCCACTTTAATTACCTGGGTGCCACAATATTGATCTGAGCATCAAATTTTTATAGGGCTTGATTTGGACGCTGCCACGGGGTTGGGTGGGCGGGTTGGGGCCCCCGGGGCCCCCCGCGAGCTCGCCCGCCCCGACGCGCCGCCAATTACCAGGAGAGACAAAAGTCAACGAAGGCAGGGAATCTTCTCCCTCCCAAACCTTGTTCTCTCCCACTTCAGAACGCGGTGTTAACGACATACAAATTTTGAGGTCATTAAGTATAAACAGGAATTGAAAGGAAGACAGGCGCGCTTCCAGGAGATGCCGATGTCAGCATTTCAAGTACTCTCCTAATCCCACAATGCAAGTTTCAGCATTATTGTCTCAATTTAACTTGCATTAGTACCTAGCACCTTGATTACACTGTTGGGGTGGTAATCTTCGCCTGCATATGCCATCATTACTTATGTCAAGCCTCTCGAGTTGTTATGAATACTATGTTGTTTTACGAGAGAGAGGAAATTAGTGCCAGTCCCCCAGAGTTTTGGGTGCTTAACACTGAAGCACTACACAGCCCTCTCAAATCCCACAACAAATCCTTGTTTAGTGCCACATGGAGATAAGGACTTTGCAGCAACATCCCAGCATAAATAACCCGCATCTCTTTTTATTTGTAAAATGTCAAAAAGGAAAGAATCTCCCTTCTGCGAATTTTTTTCCCTTTCCGCCTGAAGCGCGTGGAATTGCCGGGATGTCCCGCCTTGGT
>NW_024372923.1:2023303-2160803 GCF_014805655.1 Passer montanus | reverse complement strand
TGCTGTGGTGGTAAATAAGAAGTATAATTGGGTGGATGCTCAACTTCAGACAAACCAAGGACACCCCAAAACCCAAATCTCTGACTGTTAAAGCTTTAAATATCACCCTCTTCTTGTGACAGTAAAGAAGTCACATGGCTTTTAATACTGATGATGAAGAAAGGCACCATATTTATTTATGATGGGCTCAGTAATTCTACCTGGATGCACTTTGCTTTACGATGGCATTATATACTACAGATATTTGTGCATAGTAACTCTGGAAAGTGAACTGGTTACACACTGAGGGACGTGCTAATCTACCATAAAACATGCATTTCTGATTTTAAGTAGAGCTCTCTATGAACCTAAACACCAGATGCTTTAAGATACATTATCTACACTCCCTGATACATTTCATAATTTGTATGTGTTAAGTAATCGCTGGCACTGTAATAAAATAAATTCTCCCACACTGTCTTCCTTGATTTTTTTTCCCTCCAATACTTCTTAAAACTTTTTAACTTCCTTGCAGTTAGGAAATTAAATGCAAAATGGCACTCTAGCCTAGTAATAAAGTTGTATTTTTGATTCAAACAAGTGTCACCTAAATCATAAAATCCGAATCAAATGCAACTAACCTGCAGAAGACACTAACCCAAGCAATTAAGTAAATGGAGAAACTACAGAAAAGTTAGACTCTGGAAAAATTCCTTTGGAAACTCTTCTCCCAAAGCTGTCTGCCTTGGACTTGTTGGTTGATTAATCTAGATAAAGACCTGTAGAGAACAGCTGATAGTTTTCAGCTGCATCACCTGCACTAAGACTGTTTTGTTGATGCACAAGAATTATTTTACACAGACTCCACCCTGTAGTGAACCTCCATTCCCTCCCACCTGCAAATTTAAGGACTGTGCCAGCACAAGCCATTCCTCTGCTCAGCACCAAGACCATCATCTGAGGAGGTCCAAAGCCTCACTGAAAATCAAAATATCTTCCTCTTTCACTTATGGGAATTGATAAACCTGTAATTTGCTAGATCCACAATGGTTGCTGCATCATTCCTTACAGGGTCATGGAATGGTTTGGAGTGGAAGGGACCTTAAAGATCATTTTATTCCACCCTCTGCCATGGACAGGGACAACTTTCACTGTCCCAGGGTGCTCCAACCTGACCTTGGACACCTTCCTTGGTACCATCTCAGTGCTTGCAATAAAAAATTTAGAACAAACCCAAGGAAACCCAAATCCCACCATCCCAGATTCCTTTTCTCCTGTAGCCACTAAAGGTAGAGGCCAGGTGCTCCTCCCAGATCCAGGAGCTCTCCCAGCCTCCGTGGATTTTCCAAAGTGTCTGCTGGTGTGACTGCAAGTGCTGCAGCCAGTCCCTCAAGCATCCTCAGATTAAAACAATCAGGCCTTTTAAAAGAGGCAGGACTCTGTCAGTAGATCTCCTAGGCTGAGATCTCATCCATTTTCTCCTGGTATTAATTGCGCAAACCATCTGCTCACTTTTGATTTTTTTTTTCTTTTTAATTGAAAACAAATGCAAAAAGTCATTGAACACTTCAGTCTCATTTGCTAATGGCTCCCTGCTTCCCTCAAGGAGCCCAGCAAACGCTTTACTTGGTCTTCCTCTTACTCCTAATGTACCCGTCTCTGGATTTCTCTGGGTCTCTTGCTACTCCCACCTGGATTTCCCCTTCCTTCTTAATTTTGGCTCTGTTCACTGGTGCTATTACTTTCGTAAGCTTTTTTTTTTTTTTTTGGACGTGAGCTGCTCTTTTTCTCTTTTTTTTCCTGATATTTAAGGTCTTTGAAGGGCCAGCCCATGATGGAGCCGTGCAGGTCTCCAGTGATGATCTTCCTCTTCCATACACTGAAATTCCCTCCCCTTTTATCAGAGGCAGATCTCACAGTTCTGTCCTAAATCCTCCCCTGCAAGAACTCTTCTTCCATCCAGGATTATTATTCCCTGTTTTTTCCAAGGACACTGATTTAAATTTGCAGATTTTCCTGTTTTTTCTTTGGGATTGTGGATCAACACTTCTTCCACAGCCACTTACTCCATTTTACAGCTTTATGCTATGATTCAAACCCATTAAATCAGAATAAAAATCCAAGATCTTCTTCCTCCCTCTACCTACAATATGTGGCTTTAAGCATAAACATGATGTGAGAGATTTTACTGAAAATATCAGATTTAGTAGCTAATCTCAACAAAATTAAGATATTCCTTATATTTAAAACCTTTAAACAGCACCTAAAATTGAAACTCCTCCGGTTCACTACTCTGGTTTTTAAAAGTGAAATTCTCCCCCTGCCTTGTGCAAGTGTAAATGGGAAAAATATATTCCCAATTCCACAAATCCTCTCCAAACAAAAATGGGTAGGGAGTAAAGCAGTGTTTGGTTCATCAGATTCCCATATCCATTGGGTAGATTTGCATTGTGGCCTTCTTTCCTCTCATATATTTTCCTTTTTCTCTTATGCCCTCTTCCATGTTGGTGGGATTAAGGCAAAAGCAAGACAAAAGAATTTGCTGCAATGAGTCATTTGAAAATAAATTTATTTCATGTGGAAATCAGGAAATAACAACCCTGGATTCTCACTAAAAGGAGTTTTCTGTGGGAAAAGTTTGCTTAAATGTTAGAAATTTCTTTGTAATTCTTTTTTGTTCAGAATAATTGTCCATAAAATCATAAAAATACATCCATGAAGGCCCAAGTGAGAAGAACAAAGGTGTATAAATACAGCCCACCCCTCAGGGGAATGATAAAAGGATAAGGAGTTTATCCAGAGAGTATTCAGGAGTGCACCTTCATCCTGAGGGACAGGGGACAATGAGCACATTCCTGAAATATTGAAATTCAACCCATTCTCTGTACAACCTGAGGAGTTTTCTGCACCCCTGGATAGCTCCTGGGCAGGGAAGGCATTGCTTGGAAGTGCTGATGGCTCAGCTCCCTGACTGGGAAGGAAATGAGAATAAATCCTCACAAAAATAGGAATATCTGCTGTTTTTAGGCCCTTTTCTATCCTGGTTGTTTGCCCTGCACCCAGCTGCACCCTGCAAGAACAGCCTGGTGTGAGGATTTACAAATACTTCAACCAGAGTCTTTAAATTTGGGCAAACTGTACCAACACATCTGAATGCTCATGATCAACCTGACCTGAGGGTTAATCTATTTTATAAAGCCTAAGAAAAGATCAATTTGCTCCTTAAAACTGCCACAGTAAAATTTAACACTATTTCCAGCTCTTATGGCAGTTAAAGGTTTTAGGAGTGAATTATTCAAGGCAATTCAGTGACACTGAACCCATTCAGCTGTCCTGATGTTCAAAATCCAAATTTTAGTGGTTTTCCTCCTAAAAAAAAAAAAGGAAAATGTCCAAACTTTTTAATTTAAAAAATTTATTTTCTTACTTGATATTGGGAGAGTGATGAGATGAACATACTTGGAAAATGCAGCAATTTCCTTATGTTCTGTATCCTCCCCACCCACCACCACCCAAAACCCCAAAAGGGGCAGAGAAAGCTGAAAATCAGTGGGAAGGAGAAATCCCTCACACTGAAAAATACACATCTAAAAACACACACAAAGAAAGTGGGATTTAAAGGCCAGACTTTCCAAAATGCAGCAAACCAAAGCAGCCTGGATATTACATTTAACATCCATCTCCCTTCCAACACACCACGGAAGGGGCGCTCGCTCTGTTGGATTTATTATGCCTTTACAAAGTGGGGGTTTTTTTGACAGTAATTTTTTCTGGGAATAACAACAGCGGGGTTTGGAGCAGGCTGTGAAGCTCAGGGTCCTTGGCCTCTCTGTTGACAGCCACGCTGCCACTTCTCATGTTGCCTGTGCAGCTCAGATGGGAATAGTCCAAAATGCACCAATTTGTGTCTCCACAGAGCAGTTTTTCACACTATCAGAGAGCATGCCAAGGCTTACACTTAGATTTTATTTTTCAGAGGTGCATAATTATGAAAACTGCCTTCAGCCTCAGCTGCCCACACACAAGTGCACGTCCAGACACCTCGGGAAGCAATGAACCAAAGATGTTTGGCAGATATTCCGCTCCAGTTGTGACGAGGGCTTGCAGCAGCACAGGATATGGAGCTTTCCAGTGCTGCATCTGCACACAAAACTGGACAGAAAAGCCTATTTCCCATTCTCAAAAGCTGGGTTTCCTGCTGGAGCCAAAGCTCTGCATTCCTCCCATTAATAAATATCTGAAAAAAACCTGTTTATGCCTTTCCTTTGTTGCAGTCGGATTCCAATGTCACACTCCCTTCCAGTGTTTATCCACCTGAGGAACATGGGAAGCTTGCAATGGGCCTTTTTTTGGTGTCCAGTAACGCTAATCTGACATTTCTATTATTTCTGAGCAGCCCAAGTGATTTGGGGACCGAGCAGAATCCGTACCAAGCTGCTGGCAGGAAAAGGAGCATTTCCTGTGATATTATCAAATACATTTTACCCAGACCAACTGGAGTTGTCTCTTCAGAAAGTGCCACAAGCCAGCAGAGCTGGGACAGACCCAGAGCACAGCACAGCTTTCTTTTTTTAAGAAAATACCCATAACTCATTCTATGACAGGCCCTGAATGTGGAAATCCCCTCCTTCACCCTCACAGCATCAGTTCCTACACTCGAGAGGTCAAAGTCAATCACACATTTCTAGAAAGAAATGTTTTCTGACCCTCTGAGGAGGAGTTTTTCCCTACAGAGCAGTTTTGGAGACCTCTGCATCTTCTCACTGTGACTACAGCACTTATTTTAACTAAAACAAGCACAGTTTAATTACAAAACAACATTAATACTGCTGGATTTCATAAAAATGAAATCCTGGTCATCTATTGGAATAATCTCTGCCATTAAAACAGTTCTAGCCACTCGGACTTCAGGGTTATTAGTGCTTAATTTTAAAGATCCAGGGGGTAGGAGAGTTTTGTCCTTTGGGGAAAGCCAAGCTGGATTCAGTGTCATGCTCAGAGGAGATGGAACAGAAAATGCTACAGGGATTTGTCTGCATCTTCCAGAAAGTGGCCACTTGACTTAGAAAACATGTCTGGTGTCAGGTATTTCTGTATTGCAGGCATTTAGCTGAAATTACCTCACTCACTGCAGGAGATAAGATATTGCTGAGGTCTCATGTGGCAGAAGAAACTCGACAGTGAATTCCAGACTTTGTGTGAGTGAACTCATCCCAAATCCCACAACTGTGGGATGAGCTGGAAGGAAATACAGGCTTCAGACACCCAGATGGGGTTCAGCTATCAACTACACACCTGATGGGAAATTGTGGGTCTAAAATCAACGTGAAAACCCCCAAAACTGGCCATTTGTTATTGATGTGTGATGGAAATCAGGAGGAGTCTGTGCTACAGAAGGTTCCTTGGTACTTCCTCAGCCAAGGACGACAAAATCCACATTGAACACTTGGTCAAGAAACCTCGTGCTGGAGGATAAAGCCTCCAGTTATTTTTAGTCAATAAAAAGGAAAAAAAAATACCCAAGTGTGCCTGACAAGGAGGGACTGGAAGCACCAGAGGATTTTGAGACGTTGAGACAGAAAGCTTCTTATTTCATTCAATTTGAGAGGTGAAGAGGGAACGGTGCCACAGTTTGGAGGCAAGAATAAAAATTCCATGAAACAGTCTCAGGAGACAGCTGATAGCACTCATCCATAGTTGGTGACACTCTGACTCTTTCATGAAAAAGGCAATTTTGCTTCCCAGAAAAATATTCTGGCACTGGGGATTCAGGAGGACAAGGCTCTCAAGGCGATTTCTGACTTTCTAACCCATATTAATATCTACAGTTATCAAATCCAGAACTTCAAACTGTGACTTTGTAACAAAGAGGATTCTCAAAAAAAAAAACAAAAAAAAACCACAAAAAGCTCTCTTTTGTCATGTATTTACAGCTGAAGAAATCTCATCCATTCAGCCAGTTCTTTCCCAATAAAATCTGCTATTTTAATGCAGCTTAGCACAAAAGTCTTTTCAGGAATGCTGAGTTGTATTATACATCTCAAACCTGTGTGAGAGTTGAGGATACTCTGAAAATCATTTAAAATAACATCTGATTTTATAGAACCATTAACCACTTAAAAAAACCCAAAGCCTTATTTCAGCAGAGTGGGACAAAAAATTGAGCAATTTTTTAGTTTTTAACATAATGTCTAAATTCCTCATTTATGGCATATTTTTGTTCATTTAACCAGGTGTTGTTTTTGAGAGTTATAAAACTGATCTTGAGTGTGGGACCTGGAAAACCTGAAATTCCATCTCCCCTCTGGAAAAAGCAACCCTGAGGCTTACTGTAATTAAATAAACCCATCTCCCTAACGAAGGAGTCAGAGCAGAACACAGGGGAGATGCTCTGGAAAGGAGAAGTTGGTTTCTAAGAAAATTCACCATAAAATGCAAAAACTATCCTTGGCAAGTTGCCTAAAAAGAAAAATTACCCTCTTCCAAAGCAAGGACAAACATCACCAAACTTTGGAAACCAGTTTTGGTTTTTTTTTCTTTTAAAAGGTAGGACTTTGCTGGTTTATGTTTCTGTTGTTGGAAAGAGATGGAAAGAATGAAAGAAAATACAGAATTTCATGAAAGAACGGAACGCGATTGGCAAAGGGAAACATTTAGTGGGGATTGAATTAATTTTGTATTGTAGCCTTTTGCACTTGTGAGGAAATTAATTCTGGGAACTACAAGATGAGAAGCCACTGGCTTGTTTCCAGCACCTCCTCACAGTCATCTGCTTGAAAATCAGCTTCAAAATTGCATATTTATTTTGGATGAATTACCCGTTCCTAGTGTTTTGAACAGCAAAGACAGAGAGCTAAAATATTGACATTAAAGACTAGACACCAGCAGAAGTGCTAATTGTTTGTGTGCAAAATTGTTTTTTCCTAGAAAGAATAAACAGCAAGAAAAAGGCGGTGGAGGTTTTGAAAATCACTCAAAGTTTTGCCCAAAGACATGGTTCAGCTTCTGAAACTAACTCTCACCCACTCCCTGCCAAGGAATGGCTGTGAATTAGGTACTCCAGGAGGGGTTTGACTTTACAAACCAGCTCAGGAGTGAGCAGCTGCTTCAGGTCACTGGCACCAAGGAATTGGTTTTGTGAGACTCACGTCTTAACTGAAACCGGTCTCTAAACAGGAATATGGGTTGATGATCTTGATGCCTGAATTTTAAACAAATATATTCATGCAAACTGTATAAAATCAATGTTTTAGTACATGGAAAGCTGATATGCAACACCCAGCTCAGCAGTCATCAACTGCTTCACCAACTTGTGTTGGGTCTGCCCACCCAAGGACGTGTCCCTGGTGCAAGACAGAGATGGTGTCTTGAAGTGAATAGAATTTAATTCCTGTCTCTACACAGAACCATAAAATCCCAGACTGGTTTGAGTTGGAAAGGACCTTCAAATCCATACCTGCCATGGCAGGGACACCTTCCCCTGTCCCAGGTGCTCCCAGCCCCAGTGTCCAGCCTGGCCTTGGTACTGCCAGGGATCCAGGGCAGCCACAGCTGCTCTGGGCACCCTGTGCCAGGGAACAATTCCTCATTCCCAATATCCCATCCAAACTGGCCCTTCTCCACCCTCAGGTCATCCCCCTGTCCCAGCACCCCATGGCCAGTGGGCTGTCCCTCTGCAGCCTTGCTGTGAGCCCCCTTTGGGACGGGCAGGGTTTCATGGAGCACATCCTTATCCAACATGCTGATTCCAACGTTATCAGCTGCCCCTCAGCTCTGCCATCCCCTGCTGAGCTGCAATGTGGATTGAGCTGTTCCAGTCTGAGGCCCCAGACTGACATTTCCTCCTCACCCCCAGCCCATCACGCCTGGGATGGAAGTTGTGTTTGTTCCCGACGTGTTGGAGCAACACCAGGGTTCAGCAACTTGTAATCTGCACCCAAACACTTTGCCTGCCTGGCAACAGCAAGAATTTCTATTTGCATGGTAATGAGACATTTTATTTGACAAGGTGTTGAAGGAAAAGATGCAATAATTTTAACAGTTGGGTGTTACACTTTAAACCCATTCAATGAATCTGGGAAAAAAACATTGCTTCAATAGCAAACTTTATGGGAGCAGAGCGTGGAGCAGGAAAAGGGACCAAATACTAATGAAAAAGTAATCACAGCAGCCACCTGTATTCACTGAAATATTAAACTACACATTGCAAAGGGAAACTATTGAGTTCTGTTCCTCTGGATCTGTCTGCAATAAGTCAGGAAGACCCCAAACACAGACCAGCCAGGGAGAAGGACATGGTGAGATTTCCACCTCCCTTAACCCCAGATCAAAATGAACTTAGACTCTACCTCTAACCAAGATCCCCAACCTTAACTTAAATAATCTAATTAACCTGAAGTTTCCTATGTTTTCTCTTTTTTCTCCAGTAAAAAAAAGCAAACTTTGCTTTTATTTCAGAAAAACATCCTCATATTGAATCATCCATACTGTCAAAAATCTGATGTTATGTCTGACCTCAGATGTACAACTTGAATAATGACATAGGTATTTGACCAGATGATAAACAGAGATCTTGTTTCCTCTGCAAGGAAGAATCAAGAAATTCAACTGAGGCCACTGCAGCAGAGATGTTTGGATGGGGTAGAGAAATAAAAATCCCATGGAATTACAAAAGAGTCACAACACAGAAAAATTACGTGAAATGTTTTCCTAGAATGCAATTTAAAATAGATACACAATTATTAGGCAATTAGCTAAACCTCCTGTGTTTCAGTGACATCCCCCAAATTAAACCACTGCTTTCCCAGGCAGTCACACCTCCAGCAGGTGGAGGTGGATGGTCAATCCCTGCTGTGGGGCTGGAGTGGCTCTCTTGTGTGTTCAAGCCCAGGATGGATGGGCCTTGGAGCAACTTGGGACAATGGAGAATCTGTAGGATTGAATTCAGAAAATCCTAAAATTATTTGGGTTGGAAGGGACCTTAAATCCCACACATTCCACCCCTGCCATGGCAGGGACACCTTCCCCTGTCCCAGGTGCTCCCAGCCCCAGTGTCCAGCCTGGCCTTGGGCACTGCCAGGGATCCAGGGGCAGCCCCAGCTGCTCTGGGCACCCTGTGCCAGGGCCTGCCCACCCTGCCAGGGAACAATTCCTAATTCCCAAGATCCCATCCAGCCCTGCACTCTAGCAGTAGGAAGCCATTCCCTCTTGTCCCCTCCCTCCAAGGCCCTTGTAAACAGTCAGGGGTTACTTTGCACCCGATGCCATCACACACACCAATACCTGCACGAACACCTCCACTCTGCCAAAACACCGTAAATTTTGCTGTTTAGTGACAAATGCCATGAATTTGTCTTGTTAAGCCTCCCTTTGCCCTTTCCTCCATCGAGTTCTTTTATTTTCAGAGTGAACCAGGCTCCCAAGAGCCCGCTGCGGGAGGCAGGGCGCGCGTGCAGCCAGAGGATGGGAAACCCACCCAAAGCAAGGCCGGCTGCAGCAGAGCCTGGATTCCCCTGAACCACAAGCCCCGTTATTTTGATTCATAGGTTTCAAGCGAAGCAAACACCAGAAGCAATTTGTGTAATAATCCGACAGAAAGTTAAACAAGAGCGAGCAAACTGCAGGAAATTCATCACGGCAGAACACGACGGCAAACAAGCGCGTCCCGAGGAGCAGCAGCCAGAGCTGCTCACAACAATGGAACGGCGAGGAGGCACCCAGTGTGTACAAGAGGGGAAGCAGGGAGAGGGCAAGAAGCCAGACACATTCCACATGACATAAGTAAATAAATCAAAGGAAGTGAGATTAAAACCTGAAATAACTGGAGGAGGGGAAGAGCTATAGCACCTGCATTGAGGTGTCCGCCCCACAGAGATTAATATCACACAGACTATGGGAAGGCTGATTTGTAGTGCCTGAGCAGGGCAAGGGAGAAAAAGAGTCACAGTTCAGAACCACAGAGCTAAAAAACCCAACAAACTGGTGTCACTCTTGCCTGGTTTTCAAACTGCAGTGAAACACAACAGGATTGCTCAAAGCAGCTCATGCTAATCTGGATTCATAATAAATTTGTATTTTAGTTTTGTTTTTAACTGCAGTTAAACAAGGCAAATGCTAAACTAAACAGTTTGAAAACTGATTTTTATGTATGTTTTAAAAAGTTTTAATTTAAAAACTTTTAATTTAAACCTCTAGTAGAAAATGTCTCTGCTCATGGCAGGGCCCTGCAACAAGATGAGTTTTAAGGTCCCTTCCAACCCAAACCAGTCTGGAATTCTATAATTCTTTTCCATAATATTCCAGCTCCAGTTCTACTTTGCAAAACTTGTTGTAGATTTAGCAAAAAACCAAACCAGTAAGACTTTGGCTTCACTGGTTCTTTTATATTAGTTTTTATTCTTCACTCAGTAAACTGAAGTTACAAAGAAATATTAATTGGTCTTAGGCTGTGTGAGAATTCTGAGATGTTTCAATATCACCAAGTTTTCCAATGCAAATCAAGTTCACTTTAAGCATCACAGCCTCATTCCAAAGAGGAACAGGGGTACAAAAAAGATATGAAATAATGTTTTCAAAAATATTTAAGGAAGGCTGTGATATTTTTTATGTAATATTTCTGCCACTTGATTCTCTGATGTAAAGGATGGAAGATAGATGTGGGAATGGCTGTATTCTTTAACATATTTTAGAAGTTTTGGGCTTTTCATGATAAATTCTTCTAAATTTACCTACAGCTGGGTCCATATAGTTGAAGTGAAGGAGGAGATATTCAAAAAGAGAAGAACTTTTGTTGTTATTGCCTATTATTTGGAGCAGAGCTCAGGTCAAGGCCATTTCTACATATTAAGTGGAGAAGATTAATGAGAGGCAAATATTGAAAGATAATGTAAATAAAGGCCAACCAAAACCATAGCCAAAGCCATCAAATGTTACTCTAAAGTCCTAATTTTGTTTAGCTATTTATAAATCACATTTAAACAAATCAAGTGCCCGGGATGGGATCTCACATTGGCACCACTACAGCAGCATCGAGGTGGATGCTCTGTGGGTGGAGAAAATGCTGACTTTTACTAATCCTGTATGAAGCAGATTCCTTGCCACTAAAGTAACAGTCACAACAGTCCAGAGAATAATTGTATGGAACATACAAAAACTGCCAATCCTCCTTTCCCTCAGGTTTTCCAACCACCTGCTGGCAAACTGCATTAGAGGGGCTTTTCTTTCTTAAATGTAAGAGCCCTGTGAGAAATAAATTAAATAAATTCAAAGCACCCTCCCCATTTCCTAGAGCATTTACTGCTGATGGGATTTCCACGTTAGGAAGTGGCACAGGTGCTTGTGCCACCCATTGGTCCCCTCTGAGTGATGCTGGGGAGGCAGGTGAGTGCAGGGAGCAGCAGGTAACACACTGGGAGCTTCAGCTGCACACCACAAAATTAATGAGCAGCTTTGGAGTCATAATTTGTAGACTTCACAGAGAACCAGGGAAGATTATAAATGCTGCTGACCTAGAAGAAGTAATAGAGAATTCAGTATTCAGAACTGAAGAACAATTTGTAAGGGAATAAAGTCCAGCCTGAGCCATGACTGCTGTCTGTTGACAGATGGCAGAGAAGCGTCTCCTCCATTCTCTCTCATTAAAATAATTATGGCAATGTATGTTAGACTCTCTTCAAGCCTGGCATTTTCACAGCACATACAGGGGCATCAGCATTGCAGGAATAAGGTGAAATAATAATGGAAACACATCTCTGGCACGCAAAGGGCATTTGATATTAAACTTACCTGCTTCCAGAAATAACAGCAGGGAGAAATTTGTTACCTCAGAATAAATGAAATGATTTCCCTGATTCTAACAGGAGGTTAATTAGAGCTCTCTACTAACTTGAGAAACACGTCCCAAATCCAGGTCAAGCCCTGGTTCAGCTGATGAGCCTCTGCCTTATGTAACTCCTCAGAACCAACCCTGTTTCTCCTTTTTTTTACCTTGGCTGCCAATTGCTCCCTGTAAAACTGCAAATCAGATGCAGTCCAGTGTGAAAGTTCTTCCCAGCTGTCAAATAATAAAGTCAGGGAAACCACGGGCTGAGAGAATTTAGGTTAGGGGAGAAATATTCCAGGTTCAAGTGCATCTCTTGCACTTGTGCATTTGTGTCTGGTGCTCTGGGGGGGAACTGGGAGGAGAGGAGAGTGAGCCCAGTTATCCCCTGTGCTGTTAATGACTCGGGCAGGTAGTTAGTGACACGAGTTAATTACCCAGCCCTGCGAGTCCTTGTCCCCACCACGGCGTGTGACACGAGCGCCGCGTGATGTCACGGCGAGCAAAAATTACCCGGTGTCAGCACTCCCCTGTGCTGCTCCTCGCTGCTGTTCTCCCCAATATGATTCACTTTCATTATTTATGAGACTTGTCTCACTAACCCTCAGCAACGGTTCCAAATAATGATAGGAATCTGTCAGTGTAGGATTGTATTTCTCAAAACAATAACCACAGTTCCTGGAAATGTCAATATGTCAATTGAGGGTAACACATCTCTCAATAAACCAATATTTTGTAAAAACAAAACAAAATCTAAGGCAAAAAAAAAAGAAATCATGCACGGAGAACGGAAATTTGAGCTCCATGGAGCTCTTCTCTTGCAATGCCCAGCAGAAAACTTCCTGCTTCCTGCCAGATGGTGGAGACAGGCACAATTTTGTTTTCCTCCAATTAAAAACTGTCAAACATTTGATATTTTAGCTCTTCATATTCATGAAATGCCATGGGAAAGGAGATAAGACTTCTTTGACTGAAGTCAAAGAGCTCCTGCTAGAGCAGAACCAAAACTTGGTAATACAATGTGCAGGAAACTGAGCCAAGGATAAACCAGGTCCTTGAGCAGTTCCATCCTGAACACAACAACTTCAACATCTGGAGCCATTCAAATGCATTTCTGGATCATGGCTGAAGTTGGTCTTCCACACATCTGCCTTTTAGCCCAAGCCAACAAGAACAGAGGTGAAGATCAAATCCCTGCCTTGAGTTTATTTGCTTTGCATTTCCACTCAAACATCTCTCACATTCTTAGAGCCCAGTGTTAACCAAATGAACTTTATTAATTATGTAGTTCTGAAAGCATTTCTGTAGCTCTGTGAGATGTTTATAGAACCCCAGACTGGTTTGGGTTGGAAGGGACCTGAAAGCTCATCCCATCCCACTCCTGCCATGGTAGGGACACCTTCCACTATCCCAACTGGCTCCAAGCCCTGTCCAACCTGGCCTTAAACACTTTTAGGCTACAGGGTTGTTTCCTTTTTAAAAAAAAAAATAAAAAAATCCACAAAGGCTTTATCCCATCCAAATTTTTGCCCATGAAGGAAAATCAGTGAAATTTACAAAACATCAGTTTGAGCCCAAAAGGAAACTGGTGAAGGGCTTTCTCAAGATTCAACAGCAGCTTTAACATATGGGTAGGAAAACCTGAAGGTGTTTCAAGTGATGCTTAAATTAGCAGAAACTGAGAGACCATTTGTAATCTTTGAAATTCCTGGATGTTGAGATTTCTAATACCACAAGTGCAAACATTAAGAAAAAAAACAAAAAAACAAACAAACAAAGGAAAGAAAAATAAAGTTCTACAAAACTGAAGTTCTACAAATAAATGTATTGATTTGTTAGAGGAATGTTCTACTAAAAAGCAAAACTGTTCTAAAGCACAATACAAAGAATATTAAAAGCACTAAAATTTCTGTTTCCCACTGCAACGCTCACATCCGTGTGTTGGGAATAGGGAAAATACAGCCTATCTATTTTGAAGAATATAAATTTATCACAACAGCTGTAAATCCCCACCCCTGACACAAACTACAAATAACTACACAGCCCTCCCTAACAAATCATCTTGAATTTAATCTTTCCCAACCAAAAGACCATCCTATTTGGCTCATACTGTACATCTTTCTCCACCACTTGCATGGGACTTTGGTTTGGAGTGATCCATTTATTCTGGAAAGTTCCAACTTGTAGAGCAAAGATTATCAAAGCTGCAAGAGCTGATCTAAGAGAAAATTAAATAAACATACAGGCTTCACATGACACTACGTGCAGCACATAATGTTAAACAACAGGAGGTAAAAGTGCTAATTAAACAGTTTATATCCTTCAAAATGTACAATCTCCAATGATCAAGGAGCATGAATTAGGTAAGTAAATATAAGGGAGCCTGGAATGACAGCCTGACACTCCGGGAGAGGCTGCGGGGTGACAGAGATCTGCCAAGCCACGGCACAGCCTCTCAAAGGGAGCCGCAGCAAGCCTGCCCTTGGGAAAATCAAAGCCCAGGCTAAAGTGCACAACAGAGGAGGTGGGCTGTCTTCATCCCTAGCAGCACGAGCCTCTGATCACAAGGCAACAGCAATAATTGGGTGGTTTCTCAGCAATCTCTACCACGCGGTCCTGAGAGCCAGCGACATTCGGGGGCTCCTCCAGAGGCAGCGAAAAATGACAAAGGATATAAACATCAGAAGGCTGCAGAGATTGAGACATCAAGGGCTATAAACAACCAGGATGAGATGATTCCAGACACAAAACAACTGGAAAAGCTCAGCCATTAAGGAGCGCATTCAGAGTGTCACCACCAGCCCTGAGTGCCAGAGGGTGTCAGCAAGGAACAGACACAATTGTCACTCTGTCTCCCATTAGGAACAGGATAATGGGATTCTGCTCTGTGAGGGACACTGCTGACCCAACTGGTCCAGAGGCAGTCCTGACTCATGGCTTGCTGCTCACAGAACACGAGAAAACAAGTAATAGAATATCCTGAATTAGAAGGGTTCCACAGCGTAGATCTTGACCCTGTTCAGAACAACACCAAAAATCACACCATGTCTGTGTTGTTCTCCTGTTCTCCCTTTTCTCTTCTTCGGGTATCTCCTGTTGCTTCCTCTGATTAGAAGCAATTCTCCAGCTTTCCTTTAGAAACAATCTGTCCCCTAAAAAAGTGTCATCCATGACACTGCTGAGTCTGGATGAACCCAAGCCCATCACACTCTGAGTGCTGAAGTTTCATCTACCATCCTACTTGCTCTACCAAAATTTTATATTACATTTGTTCACACATCTCAAATATTGACAAAGCTCCATTCCTTCACCACTCTAATTATCCCTTCAACCCTCAAATACATCTCTGTTCCTTCCTCCAAAACCTCTCTCTTACTCAATAATCCATCACCTGTTTTATTTCCATCCTCTCTCATGGCCATCTCAATGCCCCCATCAATCAACTCCACAGCTGTCTGTCCCTGCATTTGGCCAGAAGTGTCACTTCTGAAATAAGGGAACCCAAATCACTCAGTCTTTGCCTTATCAACGTCCTGCTTTCAGCTGAGTGACCACACACCTTCCTGGGCCTGTGGAAACCTCCCTCCCCCAGCCACCTTCCAGTCCCACAGGTGACACCAGGTGAACTCTCATCATTCCAAAACCACCACAATTCAGTGCCAGCAAAGTGCAGTGGGCAAGAGACTGAACCAAACCTGCTGTTTACCACTAAACTTGCAGTCTTCAGCTGCACTGACAAGATTTCACGAGTGACAGGAGTCATATTTATCATATAAACAAATAGGAAGCCCCAAATGAGGGAATTAATCTCCCTCCTGCACATATGCTCCTTCCCCAGCCCTGTACACATGCAGAGCATTGAGTTTGAACATGGGCTGGCACACCTATCAATCCACAGCAAACTTGTCGTGCAGCAATCAGAGCTTAATTAAAGGCTGAGAGAGGTCAATATGCTCATATGCAAGATGATTCACTATGATGTCACTTGGGTACAATCAATTAAAACGCACAGGATATTTTTTAGATGGGAAAACCTGAGTGGGGAGCCTGTTGTCTACCCAAAGGTTTTGCTATGCTTTAAAAGCTTCATTTAAATATTTTTTTTGCCTTATTTATATGCACAAAAGTAACAGTTATATCAGATATTCATAGGTGATTTAGATGATTGATACCAATTTCTCTTCATAATATGACTAGCAAATAAAAAACACAGCGGTTCTCATATAAAAAAATAATGTGTGACAAGGTTTCCTAAAACATTTCTATTTTGGACCTCACAAGCTAAATTGCTTTTGCTGGCCCCTTCCACCTCTCAGCATGGTTGACAGACAAATTGATCGAAACATCGGAAAATAATATGCTTGCAAAATTTCTCTGGGTGAGTTTTCAGTCTTTTGAATTTTTCATACCAGAACAAAATGAAAGATTGCCTCCTTGATTTTTCCTCCATTATGCGTCCCCATGTTATGTACTACAGGAACATACAATACTTCAAATAGCAGCAATACATTGTAAACAAAATGTAGAACATTTTTCATAGAACACCCAAGCCGTGCGAAGTTAAAAGACTGGGTAGCAGGAATCTTTGCCCTGCAGATTATGTTGTTCAATTATAATGAATTCATACATTTGAAGTTGCCTTAGGGCCTCTCATTAGACTTAGGGGTGTTTATTACAGGAAATATTGCTTGTATCATTTAAGAAGCAAGAAGGCTGGATGATTTGATTAGAAATGTTGACAGTTGAGGTGTGTAAAAAATATGTCATTCACCCACATTTTCCCCCCACTTTAATATTAGGATCCTTCATTTTTTATGAATTCTTTAACCCCTTCCTCCCTTCCCTGCAGCCCACGGCACAATCCATGCTCAGCATCGCTGGTTCTTCACCAGGAGCTGCTCGTGTGACACCACTCCATGTTTTCCACAGGGTAGCAGGAGGAAAACATGACCATTCCCATTCCCATCTCCATTCCTGTCCCTGTCCCCATTTCCATTTCTGTCCCCATCCCCATCCCCATCCCTATTCCCATTTCCATCCCCATCCCCATCCCCATCCCCATCCCCATCCCCATCCCCATCCCCAATCCCATCCCCAATCCCATCCCCATCCCCATCCCCAATCCCATCCCCAATCCCATCCCCATCCCCAATCCCATCCCCAATCCCATCCCCATCCCCAATCCCATCCCCAATCCCATCCCCAATCCCATTCCCATCCCTCCAGGGCTGCCTGCCCAGGATCTGCCCCTGGCTCCCGTGGAAACAGGAATTATCCTTCCCACACAGGCTGGAGCTCATCCCTTTCCACTGGCACCTCATGGAATTTGACAGAATTATCTGCCTCCACACTGCCCAGCAAAGAGCTACTCAGCTTTTGGGCCAAGTCAAAAATCAAACCAGTCCTGACACAATAACTTGAATTAACTCAGTTGGCAATGTTGATTAAGTGGACGAGGTTGACCAGAAAGATACAGGAATAAATAAATAAAAATTATTGTTTGTTCATTCCTTAGTTTTTTGTTTTTTTTTTTTTTTGGTGGAAAATGGATTAATATTTTCACACTCTAGAAGGGGAACATGCAGCACTCTTAATTCCTGTGCTATGCCAACTGACCTCAGAATGTGCTTTAGATGATGAGTAATTCCAAGAGAATTCATTAATTTTTGGACAAGCTCTTGTGAAACCCAGTACTTTGAGTATTAGCATCCCCAAACTTGCAGTAATTCCTAGAACACCTTGAATTCATGGAGGGGTTACCACCATTTTATCAGCTTTTTTTATTTTATTAATTTAGATTAGTGCACTCCCAAAAACGAGTACATGAAGTGTGCCTATAAAATCATGCAACAGAACCATGAAGTAATTATAAAGACTGATAACACACAAAAAACCTCCAGTTCAGTGTCTACCTTGTTTATCATCTGCAGTTTGCCAAACTCAAATTTGGGTTCCATTTTCCACATGAAGTTAACCCAGAGAAATGTGACTTAAAAACAGCTTTACTTTGAGAAATTTAAATAACTCAAAATGTGTATTTGAGGAGCAAAAAAATCTCTTACAGATCCTTTAGACTTTGGATCTGAACACAGCACCTTTTAAAAGGACAAAAAAAATAATTAAAAAATCAAAATTATGTATTTGCATATTTATACTGTATTGATATGTATTTAAATGAGACCCAAGTGATTGCAGAGGTAGGGACATTCCTGTTAACAGAGAGTTAAAGGAACATCAATGGGGTTGAAAGTAATTAAGCTAAAATATGAGATGTATAATAATAATAATAAACTTGGAAGGATTTCTGACATGACCAGTAAGTGCCTTCCTCCTCCAAGGACCTGGTATTTGCCATTTCATCCTATCTGCAAAATATCACAGAATGGTGACAGTTTGGAGCCAAATTTCATTTTCCTACCACAAGTCAACATAAAATAAACTTAAAAACTCATTTCAGTAGTGATTTGCAATTTTTGTTTATTTTTTTAGCTGCTAACTAGACACAAACAAATAGCTGCCACTGAAACAGAAGTATTTCAATATGTATTTATATTTTTACTGCATTAAAATCCTCCACATCTCTCCTCTAAATAAAATTTAACCACATCTCTAAATGCTTGAGACAAAATTTCAATTTTTGATGATTATTTTACATTCAGTTGTAGAGCAGGGCCATAAATTTGGTTTCAAAGGGCGGGTCAGATGTGTTTGGGACTCACACCCTTTGCATTAAGAGATTCCCCTCTCTCCCCAGAGGTCCAAAGCCTTTCTCAAGTTGCTAATCTGCATTTAAAGACCCTTCCACCTCTTAAAACACATAACTAAATACTTGAAGGTGTTAAACCCACAAGCTGCCTCCTATCTCCAAATATCTGCAGGACTAACAGTGGCATTCCTAAGTTAGGAGCGACAAATACTGGAAAACCTCCACAATTTGGCTTCCATATCTCTGAATTGGTATTTCAGTGACAGATGTTTGTTGCAGCAAAAACCTCTGTCAGAACAAAATTAGGTGATCTATCATTTTAAGATATGGTCTTCATATACTGTTTACTCGAAGATATCACTTGCCTCAAGCCAATTTTGACCAAGAACATTTTGTGATATGGAAGTGATTTGTATATCATCATTTTTGTGATAAATGTAGCTCTTGAACACAAAATAACCCACTATTCCACAGTATTACAGTTAAAACTCCTTCCCCAGTAAATCTGTACTACTGCTTTTATTACTACAAAGATACTGTATCTCGACTTCAATGCATTTCCCATTTTTATTCACGGAATGGGCTTGCCTGGTGCCCTGCTTTTACAGCAGGGAGCTTGGGCCTGGCCCCCTTTCCACAGCACAGAGGCTCCTCCACTTTTGGGGGGCACAGGAGGAGCACAGCACCCACCTCAGCACCTATTTTGTATTTGTTTCAGCAAAAAGGGCGAGGGGAACACAAAGAGATGCAAAATATCTTCCAATCGACAGTGCCCACAGGCAGGGGCTGCCCTAGCTGTTCATGCAGGTCCAAAATTAACCATTTAATTTCACTAACACTGTTTTAGGTGTCTCACCCCTCCTCCAAGGGTCTCAAACCTTCTGCTTTGTGGGTGATGGGAATAAACCAGGCATCTCCACCTCAGCCCTTCTCCAGAAGGGCAGGAAGGAGACATAAGCCGACCAAAAAGGACTAAAAAACAGCATAAACCAAAAAAGCTGAGATAAATCACAGGCAGAGGTGGATGAGACAGAAGGAGGACATTCCAAGGGTCAGAGTAGCCATCCCTGGAGCTGAACAAACCACATTAAACAGAGGAGTTGAGGAGCTCCCACCACCTCTGCAGAGTGTGGCACCTTTTCAGGTGCACCGTGAGCTTGAGAACTGATTTGAACCACAAATTATTAAATAAGCCACTAAATAACCATAATTTAGTAATGAGCTCAAGCCATTACAAGCCTCAGGTTTACCTAAGCCAGTCCTAGGTACAATGGGCTGTAGGTTTAAATCCTTCCCAAAGGAATGGCTGTGCCTCAACAGGTGTTTATTTTAGCACATGTGGACCAAATTCTGCCACCAAATAAATTCCTTTATCCTGGAATTGTGTGTCCAGAACTTATTAACAAGATGATTTTTGTGCTATTTAATGACAAGTGCCCAACGTGCTGCCTGGTGAAGGAAAGCTGGATGGTTATGCACCTGAGATTCTGCTACAACAGAAAGATCAGCTCAAGTATAAATTGATAAACTGATTCCTCTCCTCAGAGCATCCTCCCTGGGATCACTTCCAACCTACACTAGGCTTGGTCTACAAAAATTCCTCCTCTGCTCACCTGCCATGCCCATCTCCATATGGGAACACTCCTGGCTGTAATGGACTCTCCTGGCTGGGAATATCCAGCATTTCCTTTGAAAATTGAAAGGTAGCTTCTGTTTTCCCTGGCTCCTGTCACATCTCACATCCTTCCCTGCCCTTCCAGAGGCAAAAGGGCAGGGAATGGAGGAAAGGGGCTGATCAGGCAAAATGCCTCTTCCCAAATGGATGGGATGGGCAGTGGGAAAAGTGAGATCACCCTGGGAATTACTGTTCACCAACAGCAACAAGAAACTACAGAACACTGAGGCCAAGGGATCAGATTTTGCCATTTTTTAGCATTAATTCCAGCACACAAAGACAAGACTGACCCTGTATTCTTCCAAAGCAGAAGTTCAAGCACTCAGAACGCCTCACACTAAAAAAAGAATCACAATTTTTTAGTGTTTGAGGATGAAAATTGGTATTGCAAGAGTATATTTACAAGCACACTCCTCACTCTACTTCAGTTTTGAAGTCTTACCCCACACAGGATTAGCAGCAAACACACCATGCAAGAGGATTCTTTTGATGGTATAATTTCAGAACTGCTGGTGTAATGCGAGCCAATTTTCCTCTTGTTTTCAAAGTTTGCAGAAAAATGTGTATATTACATCCTCTGATCTTTTCACTTGTTGAGATCAATACGTGCAAGTCCTCACAAAAGGGAAATTCTCCTTCACAGAAGCTCGGTGGCTTAAATGAGAGAAATTACAGGTACAGAGCTCTAAAACCTGCCAGGATGTGCAAAAATTGTAAATTTTGAAAGTAAACCTTAAAGCATATGTTAAAGGCATGAAAGGAAACTTAAATCTTTCACCAGAGGAAAAATCTGGAGTTTTGACTTCTCAGGGACTTTTGACCATGGTTAGTTTGCATCTGTCACAAGTGTTGAAAACAACAATTATTCCTTCTTGCTATTTCATCAAAAACCCAACCAAGACACCAGGATTTGGCCTACAGCAACGCAACCACTGAGAGGAATTTTTGCCAGGGTTCAATTTGCATGATAAACTGTTGTTAACAGATACCATCTGTTTTTAAATTTAGTAAAAGGGCCCATATTATACAGCTCATTACAAATATTAGTAACTCTTAGACAACGACTCTTGTAGAGTGTGGGTTGTAGCTAATGAAGTAGAAAGCTTGAACAACAAATCATTTACAAGTTTTTGTACAGTAGTTCTAATGGAGGGAGTTTATAATCAAAGGAAAATGTAATCACTTATGTTAAGCAATCCATGGACTTAGTCAATGTAGCACAAACAGCCATTATGCAAAATTATGACATTAAAGGGAAAAAGACTACTGCAGACTTTGCATTTTACAGTGTCTGCTACACAGGCTAACAACTTGGAGAGAATTAAACAGGTGAGGCCCCTCGCTTCCAAAACAGCATTTTTCCATCAAATATCCAAAAGATATTCAACCTGGCCTGAGATTTGCTGCCCTGAATTAGACCTGACACTGGCAACAAAGGGGATTCTGTAATGGACATGGGCTCTCACAATGCAGTGCATTAATGGGCATCATGGTGAACATAATCTGTCAGGAACGGTCACAATAAAGATGTTCTCCTGATTAATGTTCCACTAGGCCTGTGCTTAATAATTTATATAATTTGTATTAACTTTCAAATTGCCATCACTGTGGTGGACAAGGAAAAACACACAAACAATTCAATATAATAATTTCACCCAGGAAAACATTTTACGTGGCAATTAAAACTGCTGGGTTCATACAGGAGTAATCGTTCAGGATTTACAGAGATGAATTATTGTGTAGCAAAACTGCATATTTAAACAACATAATAAGAAAATTCTTCTAAGAGGTCATAAATACTTTATAAATTACATTAATATTGGTGTGTGGTATTACTGCATTTATATTCTTACAGACTGTGTATTTAAATATTACTCCCATAACAATGTATGATTCTATAAAATTAACAAACTTTTAAAATTGTGACAGTCTGCCTAATAAAAGCGTCTCCATTAATTTTTCTATACTTTGAATAAAGAAATAGTAACATTACAGTAGTAAAAAATGGTCACTGTGCATTTCTTCACCTAATCCTTGTTTTTCTACATGGAATTCAGCACATTGCACAGCCAGGATGGTGGGTATTGGTCAAGAATATCCTATGCTATCCTATCAGGATGATTAATGAAGGCACCTTTTTCACAGAATGTCAGACTCTGCCTTTTTAACAACTGACCTTTCATAGAATACTACTGAACTCATAATTCCACTTTTGTTCAGTTTCTTATTAGTGGAGTTAAAATTAATACTTATGGGAATGATGGCTAAGGTGATGCACAGTAAATCTTAGAGCACATCAACCTTCTGCAGCGGCTACCAAAGGAATAGTACCTGCATTTGTCTACTCCAATAGCATAAGTATTCCAGTAAAACTCTGTGTCCTTTCAAAAGACAAATTAGGTCAATATTCAACCCTCTTCCAAGCACAAAGCTGTAAATATGGAGAGGAAAGTTCAGAATACTCACAAAACAGTTCCTACTGTACACGGAGGGGGTGTTCATCCTGCTGCACTGCTTGAAACTTGCAGGAGGACAGGGATATTTTCAGGAGACATTTTAGTCACACAGCCTGGGAGCTACAGGGATTCATTTCCAGCATGGCCACGTGCAGCTCCAAGCCCTAAAAATCACCTCTTCCAGTTGGGAAAACCAGCCCTGTGCTGTGCCAGCACAAGGATTTTGGGGAAGGCACCAATGTGATGAAGATAATCGTAGTTTTGTATCCACCACACCAGCTGTCCCAGGTGAACAAAGGCCCCATCCCTTTGAGGTGTTTTGAACCCACCTCGCTGTTCCTGTGGTGTCACACACTAACTGTTCCTTTGCTGCCACCCCAGAATGCCAAAAAATAATGCTGAGTGAGCAAATCAGCATGAATGCCACGCGAGTATCACATGTGACAGTGCTCAGGTGATGTGCCACTCCCTGCAGAGGACAGGACAGGGCTCCCCATGTCCCCTCGCCTCCAGGACTGCCACCCACCCTCCCAGGCCAGCCCAAACAAACCAGGGATGGATTCCAGCTCACAGTGACACATCACTGCTGTCACTGCTCCTTCCCTGCAATGCCCCACCACTCCCCTCTCCCTGGGATTTGTGTCAGCTGCCCTGCAGCCACTTCCCATTCCCCTCCAGCACCTGAGGAAGACAAGAGATGAAGGCTGACCACAGGCACCTCCAGCCTGTCACTGCTGCCACAGCTCCAGGGGGCAGACAGGGATGCTCACACTGCTCCAAGGAAATCCCACACAGGTCTGATGCAGGTACCCCAGCAGTGCTGCTGGACCAGGACTGTCCAGCCCAGGGAGATGTGCTGCTGCTGCTCCACTTCCCAAACTCCTGTGCCCCTCCTGCACACTCCCTGCTCCACGGCACAAACCCCGGTGCTTCTAAGCACAACTCAGTTCTGAACTGACAGTGGGTGGGCTTGGATTAGAGATTAGGAAGAAATCCTTCCCTGGGAGGGTGGGCAGCCCTGGCACAGGGTGCCCAGAGCAGCTGGGGCTGCCCCTGGATCCCTGGCAGTGCCCAAGGCCAGGCTGGACACTGGGGCTGGAGCACCTGGCACAGGGGAAGGTGTCCCTGCCATGGCAGGGGTGGGATGGGATGAACTTTAAGGTCCTTTCCAACACAAATCAACCTGAGATTGTGATTCTAAGATGCCTGAACAAAAGCAGCTCAAGTAAAACACACTGGAATGTGTTTAGTTACAGGAGAAAAACACTAAAAAAGCATATGAGCTTAAATCTTCGGTAAGGAAACTCATTAACACAACTGGATATATTTTTATGCCTTTTTAAAACCCTGCCATCAACTCTTTCCCTTCATCATTACACACTAACATTCCTAAACCCTGAAGCCACAAGCTCCAGACAGTTTCTTATCCTTGAAGGCATTTTAAGATGATAAAAAAGGGAAACTTTTTCTTGGTACACGAAGATCCAAATCCACGCCCTGGCAGCGTTGGAGCTGATGTCAAGCACTTAAGACCTCACACAACTGGCAGCAATTCTGTTGTAAAACATTCAATAACAGCAGCAAATTGCAGCTTAATTTTTCTCTACACATTCATTGGCATTCATGTGAGGTCCATTCACATCCATTACGAGGGAAGGCATCTGCATTATGGCCAAATATTGTATCTTGCAAACAGAGCAGTGTTTGTGCTGCTTCAGCCCTTGCAAACCAAAGAGGGCTTCACCCTAAATGAGGTTTTCCAGAACAAAGCTAAAGGACATTAGATGGATTTCAACCTCCCCTTAGAGCTCAGGGTTTTTTGTGAGGTCAACTGTGGCATAATTTAACTGTTCCATTACTGGAGACCTCCAACCATGCATTACATAATATCTGTGGCTTGAAAAATAAACTCCTCCAAAAATATTATGTTTTTTTTTTTCTGGAATAAATTTTACTCCTGTTCCAAAAGAAAAAATATTTCCTTCTCCTTTCAGGCTCCAGAAGTGCCTTCACACCAGGAGAAGGATGGGTGTTTTCCCTGCACAACAAACAACATTTCACAACTTTATCATGGTTGAACATTCAGAAGTTGCCAGAGAAAAGAATCACCTCTGAAAAGCAGGAAAAATATGCTGAAATAATGAGTCATGTTCAATTGAGATGGGAAGGCATTCCTTAACAAGACTCCCAATTTAGAAGTGCAGGGTGAATAAAAAGGTATTTCCCAATTAATTGGGAAATATGTGTCTTCTGCAGCCCAAAACAAAGCAGACCTTCCAGTTCTGCCAGGGCCACTCTGCCAGAGCCTGCAGTCGTGTGAGTTAGAGTTCCCTTGGTCACAAATCATCCTAATTACTATGGAATTTTGATAACAAGTGATAGACCTGAAAGAAATGGATGGAGTGAAGATAAAGTTACAATGTGAATGCAGACAAAGCAAAAAGGTAATGCAAAGAAATGGAAGAATCAACAGGATTTATTGCATTCTTTCTGCAATGCTAATATGTAATAAATTAGTAAATAAGTGCTCATTCTGATAGTTCTATTCAAGAGCTCCACAAAACTAAGAATTAAGATGCAGCAAGCTTCTGGAATAAATATCAACAAATAAATAATATAATTCAGCAATACCTTTAGTGATCCAGATGCTAAAGCCAACCCAAAGCAGCCTTTCATTGCCACTCCTGTACAAGTTACAAAATATCCAAAAACCCAAAAAAGCAGCAAATCTTTAGTACTAAAAATCCCTAAAAGTGACTGTTTGGGTGACACTGCTTTCAAAGTGTAAAATTTTACTGTACAAGCAATTTTGTAGCCTGTAAAATAATTCAATATTCTAGATCCACATCAGAGGGAAGCTCAGTCTGCCTCATCCCAGATATGAACACGGCGCTATCAGCAAGTAAAAACTCTTATCAAGAATGTGCATTTTTGTTTTCCTTCAGCTTTGTTATACCTGGGGGTTGTTTTTTTGGCCAGTTGACATCCTTTTACTGTGATTTATCCTCACTTCAGACAACAGATTCCTTGTTCATTTTCAAATTACCTGCACGCACTGGCAACCACACCTATCAGGAAGGTTTTTCTTGTTCCTGGCTACTTTTGTTTTGCTGCAAGTCCTACGAGAAAGAATTCCAAGACGTATTTCCCAGAACAGGCAGGAAGCGGGACACGCTATCCCAACCCTGAGGATATCCTCTGTTCCACACTGGGACATAAATCTCAAAGCCCAGAGGATTTCTGCATCAGTGGGGAGCATCTGGACAAGCTCAGAGTCACAAGCAATATTACCCAGCCTGCAGAGAACTTCTGACCTACGGGAGCTGAGAGGTGATCCCGACCATGACCGACAGGAAAACCGGGATCTGCTTTAACACAACCACAGCAGCAAAGGCAGAAAAACCTCCCAAGATATTCAAGGAATCAATAAAAACCCCCAAAACAACTGCATCCACATTGGTTTGTCATCCCTGCTACCATGAGCAGAAGAAGCTAAAGAAAACCAGTTAAAGAAAACCATGGTGATCCCGACCATGACTGACAGGAAAACCGGGATCTGCTTTAACACAACCACAGCAGCAAAGGCAGAAAACCTCCCAAAATATTCAAGGAATCAATAAAAACCCCACAAACAACTGCACCCACCTTGGTTTGTCATCCCTGCTACCATGAGCAGAAGAAGTTAAAGAAAACCAGGCTGTTTCAAAGAATTCAGGTAGAGGTGGAGAGAGCCAAGACAGTCCATGGTGCAATGATCAGGCCAGTGTGGAGTTTGGAATTCCAGAGGTACAAACAGAAAGACATTTTCTATATTCTTCAGGTGTCCATTTAAAATTAGAACAAACTTCTCAGAGGTGAAGAACATTAAGGAGCGTGAAGAATGACTACTTGCAAATTATTGAGGTATTACAGCTCAAATTGCCTTAATAGGAGCTGATTTATATTTATGGCCAAGTTTCATACAGCATTTAAACTTTCCACAACTCCTCCCCCAAGTCAGATCATTGAACTTGAAGAGCTTAAAAAATAAAGCAGGAAATATTTTCCATCCTCCTTTGTCCACTTATCCAGCCATCTACACACCAGGATATTTAGTGCAGTTATTCAGCTGAAAGTTTTTGGTCAGCACAGTTGTATTTCATATATTAATAAAATCAAAGAACCACAGAATTGTTAAGGCTGGAAAAGACCTTGAAGATCATCAGTCCAATCATCAACCACCATGTTCACCTTCAAACCATGTCCTCAGGTGCCACATCCACAGGGTTTTGGAACACTTTCCGGCATGGTGATTCCATGATTTCCTACAGAATCCTGTACTCTAGGAGCTATGTGCCTGGTGACCATCAAAACCCTGGTGTCTTCCATGATGCACCAATAAATGCAGAGCTCTCTTGGCCATGAGTGTTCCTGGGGAGCACCAGGAACGCTTTTGAATGTTCCCAACCCAGGAACCACCACTCTTGTTGGTGGTTGTTCTCCTGGAGAACCTTGTTCTCCTGGAGCTGCCTGGGATATAACCCTGACCCCACTCTTAGGAACAATCCAGACATTTCCTATTGGTGCAGGAATGTCTAAAAGAGCATCTGTCTCAAAGGGAACTTTCAAGGCCTTTCAGTGATTTCAATGCCTAAAATAAAAGACTTGGAATATCAGATTATTGCCCACATAAACAATCTGGATGGACAATCTGTAGATTCTAAATTTTCCTAAGATAGGCAGCACACCAGCTTGGTCCTGAAACATATCAAGACCTTTACTCGTGTGGGAAAAAACTCATAGTTTTTGAACATTTTCCCTCAAATTCTGGACAGGCTTCCCACCCGGAGTAGAAAGCACTCAGCATTTTCCCAGCTAAAACTCTGTCAGGGAGCACTGGACACCATTCCTGACCTCAGGAACCACCCTGGCAGCTCTGCCCAGCAAATCCACGATCCAATCCGTGTGTGTGTGCAGATGTGAGAGCAGCAGCTGCACGGGAGCACCTATGAAACAATAAACTCCTGCACCCTGGCGGGCTGTGACACTGATGGAGCATCGCCAGCAGCAGGGTACTCAGAGAGGCTGTTCATCATCATCACCTGAGCACAAGCAAAACCCAACTGTGGGATGACAAAGCCAGGGGGACGGGCATCAATAAAGCACAGGAAAAACAAATGACAGGAAAACAACTGACTGGGAACCTAAAGGACAAAGTTTCTAACTTAATCTCATTATTTCTTGCTCTGAGCTGGCAGAAGGAAAGTCCTCTGCCACAGCCTGCAGACAAGTCTGACTTCATGTCTTAATCTACATTATGATGACAATAACAGGAAAATAAAACAGGATTTAGAAATCTATTAGTGCAAGTGACAATTTACATATAACAGCAGCCTGTAGCAATAAGCCTCTCAAAGGTCAAAATTAACCAAACAAATTGAGAAATGCTCCAAACCTCACTTGCTCAGCTGACCATGACAGTTATTCAGAAATTGAGAAGCAATCAAAAAGTTTTTATCACCAGCAAGTGCCCATTTTAATAAGCAACGAGGCAATAATGAGTATTTATCACTTGAAAAATTTATGTGCACTGAACAGGTTTAAATTTCTCAAAAGCCAACAGGAATTTATTTCTTACCCCGAATCAGTGAGAACCAGCAAAGACGAGCTGGCGGGGTTGATCTACAAGAGATCCATCCTTGGAACTCGTTTCATTTAATGAACAGGCATTTTAAGGAATTTGGGGAAGTTAGATTTAAGTAAATACTGCAGGCTCCAATGAAACCATCCCAACCCTGGGCTGGTGGAACAGCTCCTGTTTATTCCTGGTGAGGAGAAGACAACTCCCCACCCCAGGGCGAGGCACCTCTCATCACTGCCAGTCTGATCAGCCTCTGAACACTCTGAGAGAAAATGAGAATGAGATGTGGGATGGAAACCAGCACTAAATGTTTAATATGATCTGCAATTCACAATTATTTCTTAAGTGTCTTTTCCCTGATAACTTTTTCCACTGCATGATCTTAGTGAGAAGATAATGGGAGATGCTGCTTTTGAATAAGTTATACATTTCCCCTGCTTTACTGGAACCTCACAATGCCACCATTATTAATATTTTCCCTCCACAAAACAGCAGTAGCCTTCCAAAGAAAAAGTCCTTGACCAAAATATCAGAGGATATTAAACTGAGAAGTGATCTACTGATGCAAATCATTAAATCTATTTGCATTTGCTTACTGAACCCTAACACAGAAATTAAACTACATAGTGTGGGAAAAGAGCTGGTTTTGCATGGTTAAAAGGAGACATCTTGGAAGATCCGAGCTCTATGTCATTAATTTTCCTTCTTCCCCTCATTAACAAGTAAAATGTTTTCACTGCTTGAAAAGTTTTAATAAATAGGAAAAAGCAGGGCAGCTGACATAAGTTTTTAATGTAATATACAAGAGCTTTTAATATTTTTACATATATTAATGTAAAAGCTAAAAATAAATGTTAAAAGGTTACATTTGTGAAGAAAGAAAAATGGCATTTACAGTTACAGGGTAAGGTTTTAGAAATTAACTCTTTCTCTCCCAGCATGGGGTGCTGAGGAGCATTTGCCATTTCCCTGAAAATCCCTGAATGGCAGAGATGAGCGACTGCAGCAGCACCTGGGGTTAAGGACACACATTCCCTCCCAGCTCTGAGCTCCAGGGTGATTTACTGGGCTTTGTCCTACCAAGCCTTAAATTCTTTTTATAGAAGGAATTACGGGAGGCATTTTAAGAACAGCCATAATTAGTACAGGCACTGGCAGGGTGAGACCTTTGGGTTTCACTGAAATGTGTGAGCCAAAGTGGCCAGGGAAGAGCAGGAACTGCTGCCAACTCCAGCTGGAGCTGGGAACAGCCATCCAGCACCAAAAAGCCAACAGCATCCCAGGATACATCACAAGGATTGTCACCAACAGCTCAGGGGGGAGTGTCTCCCTTTCTCCTTGAGAGAATCCTGGAGAATTCTCCTTGAATTCCTGGAAAAATGTGTCCAGCTCTGGGCTCCTCAACATGAGGACCGGGAGCAGCTGCAGCACATCCAGAGTGGGTCACAGGGATGCTCCAAGGGCTGGAGCCCCTCTGGAGCCAGGCTGGGCTGGAATTCCCAGAGCAGCTGGGGCTGCCCCTGGATCCCTGGCAGTGCCCAAGGCCAGGCTGGACACTGGGGCTGGAGCACCTGGGACAGGGGAAGGTGTCCCTGCCATGGCAGGGTGGCACTGGGTGGGATTTGGGGTCCCTCCAACCCAAACCATTCCATGATTTCTGCTGGGCAGTGACCCATGGCACTGACCTGATGATTCCAACCCTTGCACTTTAACAGGGACCATGCTGTGTGTGAACACCACAAGCCCAGTTTCACCAAGCTCTGCTGCTCAGCTGGGCTGTGTTTGTAACCCCCATGGCTGGCTCCGAAACCAAGACACGTTAGAACAGCCCAGTGATCACATTTTACAGTGCTGGTATTTTAAAACAGCAAAAAATAACAACAAACCATATTAGATAATATAACTTGTGCAGACACCCACTTGAAAATACCACAAATATGACTCTTTCTTTCCAGTGTGGAAGATGCAGAGCTCTAATAGTGCTGAAAAATGATTCTACCAAAGAGGAGTGGGAGGATTTGTCTATGCAGCATCATCTCCTCGAGAAATTTCCCAGAAAAGAAATCCTTTCCTGATGGCCTGCCCTGTGCTGTGCCACAGATACAGTGCCTGGTGTATCTTCACTAATGCCAGGAGTAATTCAGGCCAGGAGTGGAACCTTTCCACTTCCCCTGCCAGAGGTAGATTAATGCACTGGAGCATTTTTCCATTGCAAATCCTTGCTATAAGGATGGGAAAATGGGCTGCATAATGACATGGATTATGTTTCTATTATGTACCAGAATTAGTGGGTGTTTTGAATGTTGCAACTCTTCATCTTGGGTTTCCTCCCTGATTCTGTGGCTCTCAAAAAAAAAAAAAAAAAACCAAAAAAACCATGCACAGATAATGCTGGGAACAATTTAAAGCCACAGAGGTGTTTTGGGATCAAACAGAAAGGGGTGAGCACAGACACACCTGGATGTGGGTACCAGGAATCCCTCCTGCAGCTCTCCTGGAGGGAGAGAACTGAACCACAGAAGAGTTTTACTGGCAGGTGTCTGGAGGAGCAGCCTGGAGAGCCTTGGCTACCAAATGTGTGATGGGAGCAAGGGGCAGGGCTTGAGGGGAACCAGCACTGCAGGGGTTTGTACGGCTCTGCACTGGGGCTCACCTGGGCACGGGGCAGAATTCAGAATTCCCCTTTCCTGCTGCCAGCCTGGGATCAGCCTGGGGCACAGGGGGTCTCTGGGCTGTGAGTGAACGTGGCCAGCTTATCACCCACCAAAAAATCTGCACTTCAGCCCAGGGCACAGGGGGTCTCTGGGCTGTGAGTGAACGTGGCCAGCTCACATCCAGCTTATCATCCACCAAAAAATCTGCACTTTTATTTTGGTTTTTTATTTTTATTTTTTTTTTCACAGAGTCCTCAAAGGCTTCTCTGCCAAGATTTCAGGAGAAAACCACAACTGAAGCCTTGCAAAACCCACTCCTATTTGAATCGTGCAATGCTGCCTTTGACAGATAATAGAAATGCAGCCGTGCTGTCAGGGAAAATAACACAGCTAAAGTCTAGTATTGATTACAGTGGAGTTGCTCAAGATTCACTTCAGCTTCAGTGAGAGAGGAACGTGGGTTTTGCTAATCATGCAGAATTAAATTCACCAGCCAGACCTGACAATAAAACTTTGCCCACAAACCATTCCTAAAACCATGTGAAACCACATCTTTGAGCTGTACTGCGTGTCAGGCTGAACTCTAAAAACATGCAGAGAGTTATTTTGTTTATGTTTTGGAAACACCACTTCCAATAAAAAGTTTTCTTAGCCTGATGCAGCATAAACAATCTGTAGCATCTCCACAAGAAACTATGAAAAACCCTAGCCCAGTTTATTTTTAATAAAAGGAGGACTATGCTATATAATAACTCTTCCTGCCACATCCCTTGAATCTGCTGAAATAAAGATTGATGCCTGGATATTGTAGAGACCTCTACCAGAGAAGGCAATATTTCTTTTTTCCTTTCTTTCCTATTTTTTAAAATACACTTTCCCGTTATTTTGAGGTAATTTGAAGTAACAAGCATCATCTCCTTATTACCCAGGCCATCTGCATGTTTTGTTTCCAAAACCAGTGGCAGAAAACTCAATGAGATTTGTGAGAGCTTTGTGCCACAAGTTAAAAGACATTTGGAAATGAAAGGTTTTCTTTGAAAGAGGAACATTTATGTAAGAGTGATCTTCTTCTGGTGACTTCTCCACACAGGCACCACAAACAGGCTCTGACTTGGCTCACCAGGATGAAAAGCAAAGCTGCCAGCACTGGAGGGGTTAAAGGCTGAAATCCTGGATTTGAACAAGCATCACCCAGATAAACCAGGTGAGCCAAAGCAGCACCTTGAAGGTTTTGGGCACAAGGCACTTCAGAAGTAAACAAAAGGTGGGAGTTGTTGCTGGGTTTGTTCACAGTCACTGGTGTGTCAACACAGAATTGTGGAATTGCTAAGGTTGGAGAAGACCTCCAAGATCATCAAATCCAAGCATCAACCAGCAGCACCAACCATGTCCTCAAGCCTGCACCCACCCAAGGATGGGGATTCCAACACCTCCCTGGGCAACCTATTCCAAAGCTTTACAATCCTTTCCATTAGAAGATTTTTCCCAATATCCACCCTGAGCTGCCCTGGCCCAGCCTGGGGCCGTTCCCTCTGCTCCTGTCCCTGTTTCCTGGAGCACAGCCCGACCCCCCGGCTGTCCCCTCCTGGCAGGAGCTGTGCAGAGCCACAAGGGCCCCTGAGCCTCCTTTGCCCAGGCTCAGCCCCTTCCCAGCTCCTCAGGGATTCTCCAGCCCCTTCCCAGCTCCTCAGGGATTCTCCAGCCCCTTCCCAGCTCCCTCAGCCCCTCCTGGGGCTCCATCCCCTTCCCCAGCCTCATTCCCTCCCCTGTTCCTACTCTCCATTTAGAGCTCATCCCAACCCATTAATTTTTTCACCCCAAGTATGTTCTCTGGCTCATTCAGGTTTTATCCTGCACCATTTTTAAATAGAAAAATCTCTGTTGTTACACAATAATCAAGGAAGAATTTGAATGAGGAAGAGTGAAGCCTCTTTCAAGCCACACTGGCAATAATCCTCTACTCACAGCAGTCACCTCAGATGTTCATGGTAAACCAGAATCCACTCCAAGCAGCAGAGAAGCCACATCCCTACCTCCTTCAGTGGGTTTTTACTGTGCCCCTGAGCTCCACTAAGTTTCTTAGCCTTGGCTGATGCTCAGTGGAAAAATAGGAGGAGTGGCACTCTCCCAAATGCCTCCCACTTGTGGCATCAAAGTGAGCTATCACTCCCAGTAAATTTTACAGTATGAGGAATGAAACAGTTAGCAAAGTTGACATTTAAACCATCACCACTGGCTATGATTAAATACCTCAGAGATGAACAGAGTGGCTCACACCTCTCCAGGTTATTGTTCTAGGCTCTTATCAGACTCCCTGCCCTGCTGCATCCTCTGCCTTTGCACACACCTGAGATTTTCCTTCCACCTCTAATAGCTGGAAACCTGCTTAAACTGAGATTCTGCAGAGTTTCTGATCTTGTAAAGTGACAGAGAGAGATTGACAGAAACCCTGGTGAACTTCTTGAACTGCAGATTCATCCCGAAAGGCTGAGGCAGATTAATAATACGGGAAGGGCCAAACTGGCTCCTTGTTCCTCCTCCTCTGATCTCCCCCAGTAAGATGGAAGGAAATGAAACACTAAGGAAAACTGCAAAGAACCTGCAGGGAACACAGAGGGCAGATGAGATCACACTGCTTCTCAAGGAGCCCAAAAGGAAGCCTGGGTGTATTCCTACAGCACCAGGAGAATGCAGGGTTTGACCATTTGTCAGGCTGCCCAGCTTTCCTTCCCAAACATGGAGGAAGCACCAACACCTTCTCTGCAGTTTCCCAAATTCAGTTTACAAACACAATTTCTTAACAACACACAATTCCTCAGGCTCCTCTGGCAAGCTCGAGCTGGTCCCACACCCCGGCAGCCCCAGAGAGCCAGGAGGGGCTGTCCCCAAATCATCCCCATCTTGGGATGGCCCCCCAAGGATGGCAGTGACAGATCACAGCTGCTCAGCTGAGCTTTTCAGTGGAAAACTGAACTCATGGTGGCATCCTCAAATCCCAGGTGAATAAATAACATTCCACACTAGGCTATGGGCATCACCTGGCACCTGTGCCCACCTTCCAGATGGCAATTTTAACTTTTGTGTCACACACACCCAGCAGGAGGATGATGGTGGTCATCCCCCCATGTGCCCAGCAGGATTTTCCAACCACACAATGAAAGCTGCTTAGTTTTCCTCAAAGCATGTTCTGCTACAGCCCTTTTACCAAAATCCTCCAGTTCCCCCAGTGCTTCCCTGCCCCAGCACATGAGCAGCCCAGACAACCCCTGCCCCATCCTCACCAGGCAGGGAGCTGGCAGAACCAGGGTGGTTTTCCTGAAGAAAAAAAGGAATTCCTGAAAGAATCTGGATTTTTGCAACACAGGGAGAAACTGCTCCCTGCTGCCATCCCAATGCCAAGTCCACAGCCCACATTTCCAAAGTACTTTGTGCTGTAAATATTCAGCAGAGGGAAAACCATGGTTTGTGTTACCTGCTCAGCAAGGGGACAATTTACTCCTGCACCTCTGGAATGAGTCAAGGCTTCTCAAAACAGAGTCATCCCAGTGTGGGAACATCACAGCTGGCAGCAGAACAACAATAAAAACCTAATTCTGAAACTCCAAAGCTACTGAAGACACTTTGAAGTAAAGTAACAGTAAAAGAAAAGGAGTTTTTCTTTTGGACATGAGCAAGAAGTGCTAAACACTTGCTATATTTCAGGTTGGGATGTTGGAGGAAGATCGATCAAAACTAATCATTAGATTGGCAGGTACTGAAAGAAAAACTACAACAGCTGATCTAGCATGAAATATATGTATTATACAACTTGATATTGTACTATATAATTAAACAGTACATTATATTATATATATAATGTAATATATACAACATATATTATATTTTATATGTTCTATATAATATATATCATATATTATGTAATTATACAGTACAATATCTATTAGATATATAATGTAATATATATAATATATAACTAGCATTTTTTATATATATATATACACATATGCACACACACACACATATATGTATTTAAAAAAATATATATACACAGCTTATACACACTTAAGGGTTTATTTAAAATATGAACTGTGAAGCTGAAGTTCTTAGAAACAGACACTTGTCCAGATGAAGATGTCAAACCTTCAGGGACCTGTTTGGGTCAGGGCATCCTCACCACAGAATCCCAGCCTGGTCTGGGGCCCTCAGAGCCCACCCCGTGCCACCCCTGCCTGGCAGGGACACCTCCCACTGTCCCAGCTGCTCCAAGCCCATCCCGTTCCAGGAATGGGATGCACAGCATGGATTTCAGAAGCCTGGGCAAAGATGCCTCCTCTCCAGAAGAAACCATCCCTCTGTGACGTGTCTGGACTTTTAAAGCCCGGCAGCTTCCCGGGGAGCAGAATAACCTCAGGTTATTACAATTAGTTTCATCTCATTAATAGATCAATTTCTTTCAAGCATACTGAAACTGGGTTTTACTTTGTTGCTTCTCCTTTTAGGCTCCATTATAGTCTGTGTTCTTAAGTTTTAAGGAGAGCCATCAGTGAGGAGGTTGTAATCTCAGGTGATTAATTGCACAGCATTTTACAAGCTGTAAAACAGAGCGAGATCTCCACAAAGCGATTATGCCATTAACCAGGGGCTCTTATCAGATTTTTCTACAACCACCAGGTTTGTCTGACAGATTGCAAGTCTTAAGTATTTATATATTTCAAAGGTTTACTTATTTTTGTTGTTAAAAAACCTTAAAATCTCTATTGATTGTTACATGCAATTCCACATGAGAAGTCCCAAGCACCGTGGAGCAGAATACCAATATTTATTACCAGACTTGTGCTCATTATGGTTCTCTCTGACAGGGGTCCATTAAAATCAATTTTTATGTTTCTTATGTTTTTTTTTTTTTCCCACCCAATGTTCTTGCCATGGCGTTTATTAGCCAGTTAGGAGAAACACCAGGCACTGCTTTGTTTTTATTTTATTCTGTCGAAAATAATGAGGCCAGATTTAACAACTATTCACTAGCGATGAGTAGAAGAGATTAAATGTTATACTTCAGCACAAACATTTACAGATGGCTTTAAAATTTTTAGAACTTTATCAGTGCTAAAGACAAAAGGAAGTCCCACCTTTCTTCTTCAGATTTAAATTCTTAAAGTAATCATAAAAACACTCTTCTTGCCTTTAGCTTCAGAGTTATTCCTGAGTGGTAGACCCTCTAATGTAACAACTTTTGCACATAAATCATGCAGCCTGTGAGGTTAAGAGTTACCAGGATGCTAATAATGCCTCAAGATGAAGTGAAGTCAGCTCAGCACTGAGAAAAGTGAAGATCTAGAACAGGTGAAAATTAAAATTTAGGAAAAGGATCTAAACTGTCCAACTTCTGCTGAAGAACAAGATCATGACCTTCAACCAGAGAGCATGAACACGTTGCAGGTGAGCAAACCAGACGTCCTGGTAAAACAAAACCAGATTTTTTTACCAGATGTTCTGATAAAAAAGCAGCATCCCTACAAATGGCTCTGAGAGCCCCTAAATCTTTTCCCTGTTCTTATTTCACTCCTCACTGACATTCACCCTTCACAAGGTGAAGATCCTCATCCCCTGGGCTCTTCTCCAGGCAGGTTTTTCTCTGCAGCAAAGCCAAGTTCCAACTTTATCCTAAATGCCCATTTATTTCCATTCCTCATCAGCAGAAATCCAGAATCTCAAGGAAGTGCAGCAGTTATTTCCACATCCCTGGAGTTGGCAAAACTGAAATCCAGAGGCTTCAGAGTTTTCATATGGGAGGTAAAATCACATTTCAACCAGAACACACGTTATGCTCCACAGTCCTGATTAACTTTACACCCATTTCAGCTACAAGGAGAATAAAATAGGAAAGCAAGCATCCTACAAATTCATGGAGAAATTCAGACACAAACACAGGATGAAAAAGACAATGTTGAGAAAAGAAGCCAAACCTGTTTGAGTCCTGTCAGTGGCAGCACTGATGTAGCAGACTGTGGAAAAGTGGAATTTAATTACCAAACTCAATTGAAAGACCAGTCTTAGAGAAGTCTGACAAAGCCTAAGAAGTCTTGGTTTTGCCAAAGAAATTTGGCATAGAAATTTAGCATCAATTCTGAATGAATTCAACATTCCTTCTAAAAATGTCACTGAACATTTCCTCACAAATAAGGCAAAAAAAATCAAATATCTGAGCAGGACAGATGGACTCCAGCAGACTGAACACAATTTACAACAAACAGGAAAATGCACTGATGCCTCCTCAGCCAGGCCTGGATTGGAGACATCACCTCCACTGCCACGTGGGATCTGTTCCAATCTCCAGCAGACATTACAGCTCTGGGAAAACAGCTAAAGCCCTCACCAGCACTACACAGTAATTAAAACAATCAGTCAGTCCTGAATCTACCTGTTGGAGCACAGATCTAGATATTAAAAATATAAACAAACAAACAAACAAACCACTAAAACATTAAAAAACATAAATATAAAAACATAAGAAATAAAAGATAAAAATATAAAATATAAAAAAAGTAAAAACATAAAATGTAAAAAAATAAAATGCAAAAACATTAAAATGTAAACATATAAAATATAAATAAAATATAAATATATAAATATAAAAAAATAAATTAAAAATAAAAAACACATATATAAAATATAAAAATATTAAAAATATAAAAAAATAAAAATATAAAAATATAAAAATATAAAAATGTAAAAATATAAAAATAGATGTAGGTCTGCAAAATTTGTGAGGTGTGCAAGGAGATTTTACCCTCAGTGTCATTTCTAAGTGTGCCAAAAATTAAGGCAGGCAGGAGATTCTTTCAGAAGTTACATTAAAACCACTTACAGTTTAAAATGTTTGATAATATTTTTGAGGCAGCAGCACAGGAATTGATGTATTTTGGAGTCCCTAAGGGCACAAGAGACCCCTCCCAGTAGGATCAGCAAAAACAAGCGTGCTCTCAGATCCTCTGGGCAATCTCCTTCCTGCAGCACAAACAGAAGGCCAGGATCAATAGGACATGAACTCACCCACTTGGCAGCAGGCTCGTTTTGGGAAGTTTTATTTCATGTACGCCCGTCTCACAGCCCGAGATCTCGATCCTGCCCAGGGGGCTGAGCAGAACCACCTGCTTCTGCTGGCATGGAGATCCTCCCTGCTTGGAATTCACCTGTTCAAGGAAATAAAATCCTCTTTAACTGCAGGGATTTGCACCAAGGAACGGATCCGAGCAGTTTTCATAAGCAATTTGGAAAAAGGGAGACAACAGTGAATTTCAAGTTTCCTCAACTACGGCATTCACTCTCAAAATTCCAACTTAAAATGATCTATCTTCAGAAGTCAGCACCTAAATCAAAGTCTCAAAAAAACCATTAACTAGCAACATAGTGATCTTCATAAAAAAGTGAAATAGCAGCACTTTCATGGCTGGTTTATCAGCTAAAATCCAATGTGCTGTGACACTTATTTAAAACAGGACTGTTATGACAACAAAGTAGATTCAGTGGTTTAGAGCAGCAGTGTTATGCAAATAACAGCTGGAACACAAATAGAATATGTCTGCTGGAAAAGAAAACACATGAAAAAATCAATCATTCCTTAGGAAAAGAAGCATATTTTTATTCCCATTGTTACCAGTCTGCTTTTACGATTACTGATAGGATGTAGCTGGAAACAGCTGCCAAGTATTTCTCAATATTGGACAAGACCAACAATAACAGACTTGTCAAATTCATCTTGGCTAAAAACCACCCCCAAGTCCGGAAGTATGAGTTGTATTCCCAGTTTGGTTTGTGCCATCACTGCAGCAGGACAGGGCAGAACGTCACCAGTGTCCTCTGCAGTCACCCAGACACCAAACCTTTGGTCCAGACCACGGAAAGTCCTGTGCTCCAAAGAGCTCTGTGAAACTGGGAAAAAAGTGAAAAACTGGGAAACTGGGGCAGCACAAGGTAACTCCATCAGCAAACACAGAATAAAAGGCTCCTACAACTGTTTGGGATGGAAGGGAACATAAAAATCACTTATTTCCACATTTTCCACTGTCCCAGGTGCTCCAAGGCCCAATGTCCAACCTGGCCTTGGGCACTGCCAGGGATCCAGGGCCTGCCCACCCTCCCAGGGATCCAGGGCCGGCCCACCCTCCCAGGGAATAATTCCTTCTCAATATCCCATCCATCCCTGCCCTCTGAGAAGCCATTCCCTGTGTCCTGTCCCTCCAGGTGCAGGACCCTGCACTTGACCTGCTGAACCTCATGAGGTTTCCTGCAATGCTGAGAGAACAACAAATTTCTTGGATTTATTTTATTTACTTCCCTGTGTTCGAGGTTGGGTGGGGCTTGGAGCAACCTGGTGCAGGTGAAGATGTCCCTGCCCATGGCAGGGGATGGGATGAAATGAGATTTAAGATCCCTTCCAAGCCATTCTGGGATTCCATGAATGCCAGAGCAGGGGTGCAGCAGGAGCCAGGCAGGTCCAGCAGGGTGACTTACAGCTGCCCACTGCTCACAGCTGTACAATAATTAGCTGTTTTCCAAATAAGAGAATCCTTTCAGACCCCATTATTAAGTGCTGTGGAAGGAAGTCACATCTGTGAGTAATATAACCAGTGTGAGAGAGCAGAAAAACCATCAAGCTGACAGCTTTGCATAACTAGAGCAAAAGTAAACCTAAAGCCCTGAATTTTGGGAAGCTCTTACACAATTCCTCCATTGCAGACACGCAGCAACCAGAGCAACCTCACTCAGCTTGGAGAAGTCCAGGAACTTCAGGTTCCCTGTGGTTTCTTTACCTGGATTGTAACTCCAATTGCTGAAGAAGCAAATGTTTGGTGGCATCACAAAGAAACTCCTTCCCAACCAAATTTTTCCATGTTCCTTCTCCCTCCTGGAGGACATGGGAGAACTTCTTTGGAGCAGCATGTCATTGCAGAAGTCAGCACACAAGCAGTAAAATTTACATATGTGGCAAAGCAGCACACATTCTTCATGTTTATTGGTTTGACAGCCCTGAACCAGATGCACTGAGCCTCACACCACGTGCTCCACAACTTTTCCATCAGAACAAAACCCAGGATGCAGGGAGCAGCAGAGAACGATCAATAACCCTCTGAGCTCTCTCCAACTTGAACTGAACTTTACAGATGAAACCCTGAGTGACTGCAACTCCTATTTGCTGCCTTGTTTATCATATTCATTGGGCAGCAATTTTCAGAAGGGTTATTTTTGTAAAGGAATGAGGCTGCAGGACATCAATCCACATCCATAGGCAATTGGGTTGGGATGCTCCAGGATGAAGGTCACTGACAGATGGACAATGCACACTCCTCTGTCCAGACACCAATTCTGTTATTTAGGCTGGACAGGAGGAGAAATTTCCCCCCAGAAAAGGTTGTCAAGCATTGGAACAGGCCGACTGCACACTCCTCTGTCCAGACACCAATTCTGTTATTTAGGCTGGACAGGAGGAGAAATTTCCCCCCAGAAAAGGTTGTCAAGCATTGGAACAGGCTGACAGGGGAAGTGGTGGAGTCACCATCACTGGCAGTGCTCCAAAACCACGAGGATGGGAACAGGCCGACAGGGGAAGTGGTGGAGTCACCATCCCTGGCAGTGCTCCAAAACCACGAGGACCTGGCACTTCAGGATGGGGTTTAGTGGTGCTGGTGCTGCCTGGACACTTCCCCTGGATCCCTGGCAGTGCCCAAGGCCAGGCTGGACACTGGGGCTGGAGCACCTGGGACAGGGGAAGGTGTCCCTGCCATGGCAGGGGTGGCACTGGGTGGGATTTAAGGTCCCTTTCCAACCCAAAGCATGGTTTTATGAAAAACTGGAAGAATTCTTATCAGCTTCTGCATCATCTCCACCTTTATTCTGCTCTTCCACTGCAATACCTATAATTCTGTATCAAAATATCTCATAATTTTGCTATTAGCTAGGAAAAAAAATACAATTTTTAGAGAGGAGACATCTGCCAACCTCTGCAGTTTTCCCAAAGAAATAAAACCGTAGGAACAACACTTGTAAGTTCACCTCACCAGACTGCTAAATACAGCAAACTGAAAGATTGCAATTTTACTTAAATTTGCATTAAGCAGCTTTCACACTACAGTAAATAATTCAAATATTTCTAATATTCAAATATTAGTAAATATTCAAATATTCAAATATTCAGTAAATATTCAAATATTTACTAACACCCCCAAAAACTCCTCTGGACATTGGCCTGACGTCCTAGAATTCAATTCATATCCATAATAATGAACAGAGAAATAAAATGGCAGAGAAATCTTGAGAATCAACTAGGCTTGAAAAAAAAAAAAAGTCTGTAGCAAAGCATTTCCATGCTCCATGTTCTCCCAGAAAACAATTTGTGTTTTCCAGAAAAGTCCAGAGAGCAGCCCCTGATTTTCCTTTCAGTATTATGGAGAACTGAATCCTTCCCATCAGAGCCCTATCTCTGATGGATCTCCTCTCCTCAGGTTTTTCCATTTCCTTCACTCTGCTTTTACAATATAAACCCACCACACCAATATCAAAATATTAACAATAATCCCCTCTGCATCTGATTTAGCAGGGGATTTCCATTAGGCTACAGCACGGAAGTCCTCACAAATTTTTTTCTTTTCCCTTCAAATATTTCTGAGAATCAAGGCAAAAATAACATATTCAGTTGGCAAATCGAATGTGGCCTCACACATGCTGCAATTGGATTTTTTTAAACCTGCATTAATCACGGAGACGTCCCAGTTCCTCCAAGAAAGGGGTCTCCAGATCATTGTCAGATTAAGCACGTGTTAAATGAGCTACGTGTGATGGAAATACAACCAACAGCAGGAAACTGCATTGCAATTCTTCCCCCTATTTCCCTCAGACCCCAAAATGGTCCCATTTCCACCATTTCCAGCCATTTGGAAATGCTGTTTAGTTCTTCACCCTTCTGTGGAGCTGAAGAAGCCACCCAGGCGCCTCAGGAGGTTCCCACACAACCTTGCTGCCATGCTGGGCTAGGAGGGAACCACACACTGCCTTCCAACACTAAAATTACTGTCAGAGGACCCCGGATTGCACCAATCACAGGAATTCTAACCCATAAAATCTGAATTTCTCAATGTATTAATCCACTGGAATCACTACCTGCAGGTGATTCCCTTGGAGGTGTTGACACCCACCCTGGCAGAGATGTGACCAAACACCACCTTGGACATTTACGTCCCATTCTCCACAAATTTATCCCCAAAACTCCGTCAAAGTCCTGACATTTGCATCAGCAAATGAGCTACAATTCACAAACACCTGCCCTACTGTGATTGTGCCATAGAATATCACCAAAAATCAACTCCAGACACTTGTTGAGGGATGATCAATAAATGCCAGAGAAGCTGCTTCTTCATCCTAATTACAGGAAAAAACCATCAGGCCTGAACTCCTAGAGTCCTTCTTTTGAGTATCTCAAACCTGCTTGCTATTGATTCAAGTTTTGAATTAAAATTCAATCAAAGCTTCAAATATTGGATTTAAATTTAAGGGGAATACATCAGAGTTTGGCAATTTGCTTCTTCATTTCAGCCACCCTTCCTGATGCAGTAAGTTTGCATCCTTCTAACAAAACCCTTATCAAACCCCATCAGGCAAAGCAAAAACCCATCATAAACCAATGTGTGCAAAATGATTTAGTGTCAAAAAGCCTCTGCCACTGATGAGGCTGCCCATGCCAGCGGGCCACCCATCCAAGGATTTCACTGAATTACAGTTCTCTCCACATCTCCTTAATAGTTTAAAACTTCCTGTATTTGTTTTACTGGGTTCTGCCTGTTTATTTGAAAGGAAACAATCCATTGTACGTAAAGAATATGGGAAAAGATATTAATAGTAAAGGTAATGCATTTCTGCACATATAGTGCAGGGTGGAGGGTGATTTTCCAACCTTATGGGCCTTGTCTTAGAGGAAAAAGCAATTTTTTAGTGTTTCAAGGCAGAGAAAGATTTAAGGGCTGTGAATAGAAGACAGGATCCATGCAATGAGAACAATCTAAAATTCTACTCCTGTTAATATCTTGATTAATAATCTGTATTTTCACCTTACAAAAGCTACTGTTCCAAGAGAACAAAGAGTTTATGTACTACAAATAATTTTACTGCAGAGAAGAAAGAAGTAAAGAGTTTGTTGGAATTTTTACACTAAAAGTGAAATATATTGAAAGTTGAAGTGAAATGTAGTGAAAGTTTAATACATTGGAATATTAGTATCACTTTGCTATACTGGAATAAAAGAGAGAATGAGAAACATTTAATTCTGCATTAAGTCTCTCTGCTTATTATGAAATGTCTAATTTATTTCCAAGCTAAAATACAAATTTTTCTAAAAGCTGCTTCCTCCTCTTGAAAAAAAAAAGAGTCCATAGATTTCTAACTAAACAGAATGGTGTGAATTCCAAAGAAATATGAAAAATATGAAGTTGTGGGTGCCCCATAATCCCTGGCAGTGCCCAAGGCCCGGTTGGACATTGGTTGGAGCAGCCGGGGACCCTGGAAGGTGTCCCTGCCATGGCAGGGGTGGGAATGGATGAATTTTAAGGTCTTTTCCAACCCAAACCATTCTGGAATTCTGTGATAAGGATGTCCCCATCCAAACACACCCCTGAAGGTTTGACATCTTAATCTGGGCAGCTGAAGATGTGACAAAGTTGTCCTGAAAACCAGGAAGCTCCTTGTCCAGAAAAGCAAGGGATGGCTGCTGCCCTCTGCAACCCACAGGGAGCTCTGACCAACATCTCTCATTAGTTCATGGAAAATAATTTCTGAACCAGGTAATGCACAATTCCAGTATCACTCCACTCACAGCATCCTCCAAAAATATGGAAAACTGTCAGTCCAAAAAGAGCCAAGTGTCTCACAGGTTTTAAATTAAGACAAAAGCTAATTTTTGAGGAAAAGATGTTGCTTAAACCCAAGAATAAAGTCTTGAAACAAAACAACCATCTTGGTATCTAATCTGATGTAATCCTGTCAATACAACCCACTAAAAACAAAGTAACTTTTAAAATTACCTCTAATGTTCTAAAATACAAGTCCTTTATATCCTGCTGCAGGTTCCTGTGGACTGAACAACCCTGACCTGGACACAAGACATCTCTTCCCCCTCCACAATCACTGTCCCTGCTGGGTGCACTTCTCCTTCCTACAGCATCCAAAACAAACTGGCAGCTTTCCAGCAAAGAGCACTGGAGATCCAGGTCCATGGAATTCTCTGCTGGCTACAGGAACAATAAACACCTCCCCAGCTGAGCCCCTTGAACAAGAGCTGCACTGAAACCCTGCAGTGCTCTCCTGGTGTCTCACTGCTTCTCTGAGTAAATCTAACCCTGGTTAAGCCAAACCTGTAACTTCAGAGGGTATGAAAACAAAACCTCCTCGTTTCCTGGCGCGGGGAGGTTTGGAAAGGAAATGTCAGACAGACTGGAAGCAAATCCAGGGTTAGTTTGGGGTGATGCAATTTCTTTACCTTCCGAAGAACTAATCCCATAAAAATGTGAAGGTACAGAATCAAACTGCATATTCTGAACATACACAAATATACACTGGCATAAACACTCAAAATCAGTGCCCCTCTTCCCTTATCCAAAGGCCCACTTCACACAAGCCCCTGAAAAACCAGGGGGATACGTGCTCACATGGAGCAACATTTGCTTTCTACGGCATTTCAAAAGTCTTCGAGGAGAGCAAACACGTAATTCTTTATTAAACAATCAAAGACAACAAAAGCAAGTTCCTGTTGTCCCATCGCATTATCCTACTAATCCTCTTTGGATGGCACCCAGAAGCCCCCGAAATGCCAAGCTGGGGAAGTGCCTTTCCAAGCAGTGGTCGCCTCTGGCTCTTTGGCTGTGGTTTCACTTGGCTGCTTTGGCAGACGGGAGCAGCGACCAATTCCCAGCACCCAGGGCTGGCCCCGACTGCCTGGTTTTACTGGAAGGGCACTGCAATTGTAATAAAGCCATTTTAACTCCCCTGGAAGGGGCAGGTGGGTTACTGCTCCTGTGTTCCACACTCAACAAGTGCAGTTTTCAACTCCATCTGCTGCTGACGCCAAGCCTGGATTGGAGCTGGTACTTCAACAGCAGAGCCCAGCAGGCTGTTCAAACAGGAATTCTGGTGTATTATTTCCTCCAGAACCTCTCCAAACGCAAGTAAACACATCCTGCATCTTTCTCCAGCTATTACTTATACAGGAAATTTAAATGGGCTGCAGGCACAGCAGCCACGTGGCACTTAAAGCATAGATACCACAATAAACCACATGTATATCAATCAGGATATTGATATCATGTGGTACCAATAGCACAAAGCAAAGAATAACACCTGATGATCTCTGAGGTGTTTTCCTACCCAAACAATTATCAGCTTCTACTTACACACAGCACAGAAGTGCGGTGTTAATTAGTTTTAAAAATTCCTGATCATGGTGGGGACACAGAGTTATTCAGGGCATCTCATCAAACTGGGGGCTGCCAAGAGATATTAAAATTAATTAAACAGGGTAAGGAATGGAGCAGCAAGGGAAGGGAAAGTGGACAGTGCCAGATATTCCTGGAATAATCAGATTATGGCAACAAGTGTGTGCACCCAGTTCATGGATACCTGCAAATCCCACCAGGAATGAGTCCAAAAAGCCACGAGTCCTGGTGTCACTTCCAAGGGGAGGGGAAGCACATTGTCCCTCCTATCCTTCCAAGGACCTACCAAAGGGATTAAGTCCTCCAGCTCCTCATTTTTGAAGCTGGAAATTGTATGGCAGAAGATTCAGTTAGAAGCACTACAGAGCAATGTGGTATTTTGTTGAATTCTTCAATATTTTAACATTGTCAGAAGGAATAAAACACTGATTTTTTTATACTTGTAATATGTTTATTTTAAAACAAGGAATTTGCTTACAAACAATTAAAGAAATAAATGTACTATAGAATAAAAAATCAAGAATCTTGTCTCGTAACAATTAGAGGATCCCCTCCAAAAAAACTATTTTGTTGTTACTGGGTTGAGTTTCAACAAGTCCCTTTCAACTCAGGATATACCATGACTCCATGAAATGTCATACAAAGGAAAAGTCATGGTGCAGTAATCTTAATTTTCCAGACGTGTTCATCACTTCAAGAATTAAATCCAAGGTGTTGGCCACATATCTAGTTATCTATATACAGTTACAATTCCCTCTGTGCTGTGCCAGAGCTGGGCACAGGACAAGAAGGGCATGGAGGGGCTGGAGTGTGGCCAGGGCAGGGAACGGAGCTGGGAAGGGGCTGGAGAAATCCTGAGGAGCTGGGAAGGGGCTGGAGAATTCCTGAGGAGCTGGGAAGGGGCTCAGCCTGGAGCCAAGGAGGCTCAGGGGCCCTTGTGGCTCTGCACAGCTCCTGCCAGGAGGGGACAGCCGGGGGGTCGGGCTGTGCTCCAGGGAACAGGGACAGGAGCAGAGGGAACGGCCCCAGGCTGGGCCAGGGCAGCTCAGGGTGGGCACAGCAGGAATTCCCCATGGAAAGGGGGATCAGGCCTTGGCACTGCCCAGGGAGGGTTGGAGTGCCATCCCTGTGGGTGTCACCTGGAGCACTCAGAGCTGGGGACAAGGTGGGGATGGGTACAGCTGGGACTCCACGGGCTGGGAGGGCTTTTCCAGCCTCAGGGATTCTGGGATTTGAGGATCTACTCCTTGAAAACCATCAAGGGGCTTGCTGTAAGAGTGTGTTCACACTTTTCTGTAAGAGGTTGTACTCTGAGGCACAGAGAAATACAAACTTCACTGCCCAAATCAGCACCTGACATAAATGCACACACAGTGAGGCTGGAGTGCTCGGCTCTTACAGCTCAGCCTGATGTAAATACATGGCAACTACTCCAATACAAGGAAAACAGATGAAATTTTAATCAAATGAGCCTTGTATCAGGTTCAGGGGAACTGAAAATGGGCTAAAAATGAAAAAAAAACAACAGCAGAAGAATGACTTTAATATTGGGTAACATTTCAAGTTTTTATCACCTAAATCCACAAAATTCCTGATCTGCTCCTGCCTGTCTTCTCTGCAGAGATGGAGTCAGGACCAGCTAAATAAAAGATAATGCAACTAGGCATAACACAATAAAAGATATTACCTTCCCAATGCATTATTGCTGCCAATTATAAGAATCACTTCAACTTAATTTCAAAGGCACAATCACCCTCAACTGTAACAGTCTCTTTTTTAAATTTCAAACAGTATTACATTAAGGCAATAACTCACCTTCCAGCTATAATATCAGTCTCCCTTATTGCAAAAATACATTTCATAAATACTTCTCATCGACAAGTCAAGCTAATTCAGGTTAATTTTATTGTATTTTGGTGCTATCTCACATTTGTGTGCAATTACCTTTATCATTTTATTGCCGTGCCAGAAAGTAATCAGAACAATTATTTGAAAAAGGAGGGGTATAAATTCTAAATCACACTTGCTGGCATTTTTGATAAAATAGCAGCTTTATCTCAGGAAGTGGCAGGGACATGGGATAAATCATGCATCAGTCAAGTGTAGCTGACCCCCAAGTGCATTGCACAATATCAGGAGTGCTTCAAAAGAAACTTTCCTATATAATCCATCATTCTTTATAATACCAAAATAGCTCTACCTGAAGAGTAGGAGCTGGAGAATAATAACAAAATAAATCTAAGCAATATGAACAAAACCATTAATAGTGCTCCTTAAGCTGAAGGAGAGTCAGGAATCTGAGTTGTGTGTGAGGAAAGAATTTCGCTGATATTTCTGAAGTGAGCAGAGCAGCAAAATGTGTATTAGGGATTCACTAAAAACACAAAATACAGGGACATATATACAGACAGAAGAGGTGTTGCAAAGATTTGTATAAAAATACAAGAGTATAGTCTTGGCACACACACATCTGGATTTTCCTATAGTTGTCCATCCCTGCTCGAGTCAGGACAAGGGTTTCACTATTAACAGAGCAAAGCATCAGGGTTAGTACAAGAATCCATTTACTAACTTCAAATTTAATTGTCAGAAATCCAGTGAGGAGCAGAATGACATTTAGAGTTTTCTAATGAAATACAAAACCCGCCCCACTGTCAGAAGAACAAACCCCCACCCAAATCCCTAAATATGGAGAGGTTTGGTCACCCAGAGCCCAGCCACCTTCCAGCCAACCCAAAGCCAAAACTCATCTCTGGTCACTGCAGCAGAAGCAGGGATGGAGTGGGAGGCACAGGCAGTGATTATGGAAAATTCCCACGTCTGCCTGCTTTCCCAAAGCATTTTTCAGCAGCCTCCTTAAAAACTGTTCAGCACATTGCACGGGTGATAATTGATTCCTGCAAATCCATGGCCAGGCACACGCTGGGTGTCACCCCAACGTGGGGCTGTGCAAACTGATCACACACTGAAAACAGCCCGAAAATCACCAATTACATCAGGACATAAATATTTAATATGCATCCAGAGCACAGGGAAGTGTCTGCACAGTCCCCACAGTGGAGTTGGAGTGTTTTACCTCAAACCTTCTGTCTTCCCACATATCAAAAGGGGAAAACTCCCTGAACAGCTCAAGCTGCACCTTTCAACTCCACGTGAGAGAGGGGGAAATGAAAAGGTTAGATAATAAATTATTAGTTTCGTGTCACTTGCCAGCTATATCACACCTAGCCTGCAATGAGAGGGAGCCAGGGATTCTCCCTCCCTCTGCTAAAAGGTGTTTGCAACTGGAAGATGCATAAATGTGACTAAAGAGATGATGGTTCAAAAGAAAAAAGTGAAGCAATAATTTATTTACCTGGATTTCTTCCTCAACCATTCTGCTTTACAAAACAAAACCGATTTGCTTTTGTAGAAAAGAGATAAACAACACAAACCAGCAAAATGCTCCTTCCTAAGCCACATGACATTATGTAAAGCAGATTAAAACCACAAGAGATGCCACTACTCAGACATTTAGAGCAGTGACAGAAGTTGCCAACAGGAATAGTTTGAAATGCAGGTGTGATTGCACCAGAAGTGTTTTCCTAGAGGAACATCACTAATGTTACAAAAATAGGTATTCCACACCAAAAAAAGGGTATTTGTGTCTTCAAAGTTCATTTCAACTATTTCAGGGAGACAGCTATAGACTAACAATGTGTTGATGCCCTTCTTTCAGCAGAGTAAATTGTCTGAACATTTGGATAAACATCCATGCTTCTTATTTTGCCACAATGTCACTGACCTACACTTACATCACTGAAGCATCAAGCCTCAAAATTAAGCCTCTTTTTCAGGGAGGTGTTTATTATTAGGGAATGGAAACAGCAACAAAACAGAGAGAGCAGCTCTGTCCTGTTATTTATGCTCTGAGGCAGATGGATACGTGCTGGGGAAAGGTCCACTGATGCCTGTTACCAACCATGACAGAGCTACAGAGATTTACAATGCAGCATCAATCTTGTCAACTGGATTCCTAATCCTGACTGCTGGGCACTGGGGAAAAAACAAACTATGTTACGTGAACTCTTTTGTAATGCTGGACTTCCAGTGGACACCTCCCTGCAAAGGCACTGCACTGGAAACTTACTTTGGGAACCAGCCTCGATGCCATCGTGGAGGAAAAGGCTCCACCTGGAAGGAAAAAAAACCAAAAAAATTCCCAGTTAGATCGTTAAATCTGAATTGCACAGGGAGAACTGAATATCCAGAATATCCACCTCTGTATCAGTTTTTAATTGAGCTCCAAGTTTCAGCAACGGAATTTCCAAAGGGAGTTTGGTTTTTTTAATAAACAACATGGAATTTTAATGTTAAGTCACCCACTTGTCATGAGTCAAACAAAAAAAATCAACAGATGGCACACTGAAGAGTTCTTCCACAACAAGCACTGCACAACTCTGATATCTGGAATAAGAATGCCTCCAAAGATAAAAGTATTAATTGAATAATTTTTTACAGGCTGTCATGTACTTCTAAGTGACTGAGTAAAACGAAGAGCCTTTTGTGATTTAGAAAATGCCACATATTAAGGCATGAAAGTGATTTTAAAGCAAGTGGTTGTGATATATTCTGGGTTTAAAAGCACAGATTTCACGCCCTGAGTACCTAAAACATTTTAACTTCAATTATTATAATCTAGCCTTTAACATTATTTATATAATGTAAAAACACAACTGGTTCCTTTTAGCTCTCCCCTTGGAAATAAAGGATATTTCCTATTTCTTTGGCATTTAGCTCCCCCCTCTATGTTTTTCTTTAGTGCCACTCAGCTAATATCACTCTGTCTTTGAAAGATGTGGTACAAACACTGTATTTTTTAAAACCAAGGAGATTAAGTGCCAAAGCTCAGCTTCACAGTCCTGACTCACAGCCAGCCTCGATGGGAACTGCTCCACTGAAATCAGGGAATCACCATTCCATGGGCAGGGATAACTGTATCCACTTCAGAAATGGTAAACCTCTTAAAAATGAAATTATATGAACATCCCAGGCTTTCCAAGACTTCTTCTTGGAGTCCAAGGCACTGACAGAACACATGGCCACTTCCCAGCCACTTAAAACCAAACAGCAACACTTAATCTTAACATTGCATCTTATTTAAGTGTTTAAAATTAAGATGAATAATTAGTATTTTGACTATAGTAACATGGCAGCCACTGCAAAGAGAACTCACGGCATTTTTAAATGCAGGTCAGGCAGATGAGCAATCTAATAGAACTACTTAAAATATCTGTGATAGAGCTAAAAATAAAATAGCAATTTATTTCTATCGTCAGTTCAGAGCTGGGTCTTTCAAAATGCTCAGCAACGCTCATTTTTTTTAGATCTTCCTGAAGGGTAAAGCTGAAAGTTTTGCCTTGATAATCAGATTTATTCAGAAGCTCATTTCAAACCCTGGTTGAGCTCCACCTGCTCACCCAACAAGGTTTTCCTTGGGTGACCAGAACTGGGTCAAACCAGTCATGTCCAAACCATGGTGGTTAGGAGATTTCTGACAGCCAGACTGGGGGAATTCATAACAAAAAAAAACAACTGGAAAGTCCAAAGCATCCCTCCAAAAAGCACCTCAGCCTTGCAGAGACTGTCTTGCTGGAGGAGGTCAGAACTTCCCATAAATAAGGGTTCTCCTGACAGTGACTTTGAAGGCAAAGTTGCTCTTTGGAGCAACACACATTGATCAAATTCAGTGATACCACTTCCATGGTGTGGAAACTGAGACACCAGAACCAAACCTCAAAAAACTGAAACCTTCATGCCAGCAATGGCTTCACCAAAAATGGGAATTCCCTCCTGCATTTGCAGAGTGGGATAAATAAACTGCGGGGATTGACGAGCAGTATGGGAAAAATAAACAGCTGACAATCCTCACTAGCCCAGAGCTGCCAAGGACCAGTGATATCCATCTCCATCTCTCCTGCCTCAGCTTCCCTTGGCCAATCCAGCAAGAGGTTCTCAAGCACTGGTGGAGCAGGATGCTCCCAGGACACCTGAAGATACACAAACACCTGCTCAATGGGGCAGGAAGCAAACACATCACAGTGAGCATCCCAAACCTCTGGGTGTGTCAACAGGCCACAAAGGTGAAGGAAAGTCAGAGGTGACATCAAAAAGAGATCCTTGAAGGGCAGGAAATCCTTCAGTTATGTTTTGCTCACGATCTAGAACAGAAGTCCTTGGGCTTTAGGATACTTCCCTGCTTCTTTTCCCCCAGGACTGCAGCCTGACGAGTACATGTGATGGCAGTAAGAACTTGGATTAATAAAAAGTATTTTTTCTCAGTTCATCAACTTTTAAACACTAAAGGAAGATTCTCCTTGAAGGATAAGTCCTCGGGACCCTCAACAGAACACTCTGGTTCAGCACTAAAATTAAAAACCAGCCATTACACCGAGTGACTATATGAACAAAATTCCGTATGAAAACATTTAAAGTACATTAGATTTTTGGTCAAGATGAAAGCCTGAGAAAGAAAAAAAAAATCCAGCAATCTATTCTAATTGGGTTCCCATGGTAACTGTACAATTGGGTTTTTCAGTATAACATCCCAAAGGCCCAATGCACACTTGTAAAATATACTTCAAACAGCCGGAATTGTTTTTACATTACAGCACTCCCAGGAAGATCAATTACTATACATCCCCACCCTAACTATTAGTGGCAGGAGATGTTAACACTATTGGCCATATTAACATAAGTCATGTAAAAAACCCCACATATCACCATCATTATATAAAACTAATTACACACTTCAGATTCATCAAACACGTTCCGAGTAATAAACCAATACCAGTCTTGTCACCAGATCATGTTTACTGAATGCAAGAAATCAACCCCAAATATATGCCAAAGCATTTTTGCTTCTCATATTGATCCCAAGGATAAACAGAATCAATCATTAATAATTACATTATAAGATGACCCAGAGGGTTAATCATATTCTTAGAAAGTCTCGCTGAGGAATCAAATATAATGGCACAAAAAGGCAACTGAAAAGCATTTAAATCCAGGGCCAGCTGCATTAACAATAATATAAAATAAAGCACATTAAACTCATGCAATCAGTGAAAATAGTATTATTGGTAGGTTTAAAAAAATAACAAAACAAGCATTTTTTACTTCCCTGTGAGGGTGGGCAGCCCTGGCACAGGGTGCCCAGAGCAGCTGGGGCTGCCCCTGGATCCTGGCAGTGCCCAAGGCCAGGCTGGACACTGGGGCTGGAGCACCTGGGACAGGGGAAGGTGTGGGACCAGATGTTCTTTAACCCAACCAACCCAAAAAATTCTGGGATTCTATGATTTATTTTAAAAGTTTGTTTCAGCTGAAGCACTTTGCCTTGTTGGATCCCAATTTCACCTTCCTAAAGCACAGCTCTGGCCATAGAGCCAGATTTTACTTCCATCCCACTGCCTAACCTCCAAGTTAAAAAGGAATATGATCCAGGCCCACTAAGCTGGATTCAAAACTAATTAATTCCTTTGTACTTCAGAGGGAAAAAAAAAAAAAAAAACAAAAAAAAAAAAAACCCCAAACCAACAACTGTGGCCAGCTTGAATAAACTCCATCAACCATCAATCTTTGTATTTCATGAAGTCAGCCAAGAACCAGAGGTATTTCTGATGTCAACTGTGCAAGGGATTTCCCTTTTCCCACACCCTTCCCACTACACCTCTGCTCATCCTTCAATCCAGCAGAGCAGAGTGCAGGGAATGTGAAGTTGTGGGAATTGTTTCTGCAGGACACGGGTGACAGCAGAAGTGTCCTGTCCCCACCACCAGCCCAGGCTGCCAAAGCAGGCTCGTGCTGCCCGTGTACTGCCACGTGCTGAACACTCATCTGCTGGTTTTATGATGTGAAACAGAAAAAATAATCTTTTAACAGGGCCTTAAGTATACTTTAGGTGTTTATTAAAAAGTGTAACTAATTAACAGACCTTCTGCACACTTGAATGTACAAACAAGCCAAGATAAGAGCATTGTTTGCCTTGTGCTGACTGATCTAAAGCACTCAGATAATTTCAGTATTCCTGATGATGATTATGCAGCAGCAGCACTGACAAAACAGCACTAATTCTTGCTATCTGCTAATGCAGGGTTACCTGGAGGGACCTAAATCTGCACGTGGAGCACAGAGATGGCAGCATTCACACAACAAAACAGCTCTGACTCCAGTGGGCTGTGCTAATATATCTATTAAAGTACTGATTGCATTGATCTGCACTAAAAGGTGGCATTTGTATAAAAATGAAAAGCTAAAGTGCATCCATCAGATCAAAACTCCAATTATTATTTATTCCCCACTGCCAAGCTGCTCAAGACTCCAGGCCATTGGTCAATGCTGCTATTTTAACTCCTATTTCACTCAAAACCAGAGAAGTCAGAACTTTTGTTTTAATGAAGTTCCCTCTTCTTCTTTGCAATTAAAGGTGATTTGCTCAGGTATTTTTAATAATCTTCAGAATCTCTGCTGCATCAGGGAGAATTTCAGCTGAACGTCCAAGTTTTACAAGTGACATGAAAAGATACCTGAAGCTATCTGTATCATTTAATTTGGCCCAGAATAAACTGATACTTCTGACAGCCACCAGGACACGGTAATTTAGCTGTGCAGATATAAAATAGTAAATAAGGAAACAACTCTAAAAAGTATTAACAAAAAGCACCAAAATAGTGACATATTCCAAATAACTTTTACAATTACTCAACTTCATTAAAATCCAAACACACACAAGCTTTATTGGCATTCAATAAATTGCCTGGACCATAAGCAGCTCAGTTTTAAAACTGCATTTTGCATTTATGAAGAATGCTTCAGCACAGGTTTGGTTTTACAGTTTGGTTGTTCCTCCAGCTGTGTGTTAAACTTCGTGCTGGCCCAAGCACACCTCTGCTGGGTATATGTCAGAAATACTAAATTCAACAGGGGTTTTTCCTTCCATTAGGAGGATTTTACCCATTATACCTTAAATCAGCACAATTACTGGTCAGTAACATTCCCAGCTATCAACAGAGGGAGAGAATTCAGGTCTGGAATTCTGCTGTAAGGACACCGAGCCTTTAACTTTTTAATTACAGTGTTAATGAAGTTAAAGCTCCCAAACCTACCCCAAACATATGCTAGAACCCGTCACTACCTAAAAGATTCCAAACCACCCAAAATTAAAACTTCATCCTCCATTTTCCCATCAGTTACATCCTCCTCACCAGTCCAGATATCTTATGAACACTGGGTAAACGAGAGAATTGCACAATCCGTCAATAAAATAAACGTATTTTCAACTCCTGTCCAGATGACTCAAGCTGTCAGTAAAAACTGCCACCAGCGCTGCGCTTGCAGAAAAATGTCCATAAATGCATTATTGCGACTGGCAGATCGATGTCCATAATAAAAACAAATAGAGTTAACAAGTGCTGGCTGCTCCGAGTTATGCCACGGCTGGGATGTGCACGCAGCTTCCCTGACAACTTCTGGGAATGGGCAGTGCCAGCTCCACGGGCAGGGAATCTCTGCAGTGTCACAGGGAACATTAATGCCTGCAGGGTGGATTTAGGAGCTCCACGCGTTCAGAATGTGACATGGGAATGGAGCTCCTGCTCAAAAGGCTGAACCCCTGCTCCACCATCATAGTGGGAAGGAACCACGGGAATGGAGCTCCTGCTCAAAAGGCTGAACCCCTGCTCCACCATCACACTGGGCAGGAATTGTTCCCTGGCACAGGGTGCCCAGAGCAGCTGGGGCTGCCCCTGGATCCCTGGCAGTGCCCAAGGCCAGGCTGGACACTGGGGCTGGAGCACCTGGGACAGGGGAAGGTGTCCCTGCCATGGCAGGGGTGGCATGGGTGGGATTTAAGGTCACTTCCCACCCAAACCATTCTCTGATATTGCTCTGTGAACTATGAAATAACAACTGAGCAGCAGAAAGGCTTTTTCTTTCAGAAATTAAGTGTAATTTACGTCAGATGTGTCCCAGGCAAACAGCTGACTGGTCCGGAGGCTGCTGTTTAATTCTGACACCCCAACACACCTGGATCTCCAATTTGTTCCCAGGAAGCTCTTCCAGCACCAACACCTGAACAACCACCCTGCAGCCCAACATATGAGGATGCCACCAGAGGAGGGGGATGAGGAAGTTACACACTGCCAGAGCAGCCAGCACCCTGAGGGTTAATTCACAGGCATCATCTGTCCTCAATCCTCCAAAATCCTTATTGTATAGGGAAAAAAACCCACCACAAAACCAGCCATCCATGTCTCTGACATGCCCTCCTTTGGATTTTTGGCACTATGCTTCTTCTAGGTGTTTCCCCTGCCACCAGTCAGTTTCACTAGAGCTGCTCAGGTGCAGCCTTTCCTCCTCACCCACACTTCCCATAACAAACATCCTGCTTTTCCTGCACAAGTCCTTAATTCAGCCATCCAGAACAACCCCAGGAGCCCTCCCAAGGGGCAGCAGGCCCTGATCCCCTGGTGATGCCATGAGCTGATCCTCTGCATAGGTGAAGCATTAAACAGTGGTGACAAGTTAATTACAGAGTTATCAGGAGGTAAAGCAGCCACGGGAACTCAAGTTGGTCTCTAACTACAACAGTTTCCTATAGAGCTTCTGTTCTGCTGCTGGAATAATTGGTGTAATGAACTTGTCATGGGCCAGAATGCAGACAGGAATTGCTAAAGCCAACTCACAAGCTCACACAGCCACATCTTTTTCCTGTTGAAACCTGAAGACTTCGGTAGAACTGTCCGCATTTGGAACATTTCTGCTTGAAAACAAAGCAAACAAAACTTTTGCTATGAAAAGACCATGTCACAGACTGACAACATTCACAAGAAAATGATGTTTTTAGACGTTTCCCACATTGAAGGAGTGGGTTTTGCCCCAGAGAGAATAAGCCCACATCCCCAACTGTAGTCCCCAGTGCATAAGGGAGTCAGGCAGTGCTTGGAGGCCAAAACCTTCACCAGGTTTACAAGGGAACTCTGTCATTCCAGCAGACCCCTCCAGATGATGACCCCTGTGCAGGGTGAGCACAAGCCTGGACACAAAAGGTAGCTGAGAAATGACTTGTCACAGCACCCGGGTAATGCCCCAGTACATAAAACCGAGATTTTTCAAAGTGGCACCCTGCAGAGACTGCACCTCACCATTCAATAAGAGCTCCACTCCGCAAAAATAAGATACACATCAACACAAATACGATTTATTTGGGAGGGGCAAATAAATTAAACATTTCTTTACATTTACCGTGCTTTAAAAGCTGCATGCAGTTACATTACTGCAACTACTTTAAAACACCTGCAGAGCTTGGCTTTTATACCAGTGCTGAAAGGATATTTTTGGATTAACATTAATTTGCTGTGTATTAGAGTGGGTCAGGCTGGGAGGGACCGCAGCGGCACACGCGGCCCCATCACCGCCATCCCCCAGCACATGGCACAGCACGGCGCTCAGACACTTCTGGAATATTCCCAGCGAGGAAAACTCTAAAACCACCCTGGGCAGGTTTCTGGGCAGTTATTTAGGCGCGGTTTACCCGCTCGGAGCCCATCCAGCAGCACTGCCGCCCGTCCACCCCATCCCCAGCCGCGGCCGGGGATGCTCCGGGGAGGAACCGGCCCTTCCCGGGGCAATTATTTTGGAGCTTCACGGAAACCCGCTGAGACACCAAGCTGCTGCCATCCACCCCCCCTTCCCCAGCACTGTTCCAAGGAAAACCAGCCCGTTTTCGGGGGCCGGGCTCCGCCGCAACCCCAGCGGGTTTGCGCTGCCCCGGCTCTGCGGGCTCCGGGGGCTGAGCATCCCCCGCTCATCCCCCCGCCTGCCCACCCTCCGGGCCGCCCCCTGCCTCTCCCTGTCAGTCCTGGAGCTCCGTGGCTGTCCCTGGGGCTCCGTGGCTGTCCCTGGAGCTCTGTGCCTGTCCCTGGAGCTCCGGGCTGTCCCTGATGTCCCCGGCAGCCGCGCTCCCCGCGCACCTGCCCGCACCCGGGGATGGCCGCGGCCGCTCCGCGCAGGCCGCGCTGCCGGGGCGGGGCCGGGGCCGCCCGGAAGCCGCAGCCGGCCGGGGGAAGGGGAAGAGGCAGAGCCGGGCAGTTCCAGGTGGCTCCGGGAGAGGGGCAGGAGGAGCCTGGGCCCTGCTCCCCGCTGGTGTGGCCGCCCCGGGGCGGGAGCGTCGCCGCCCGTGGAGCCCGGCTGGGGCTGAGGGCCAGGCCGCGCGTGTGGGAAAAACGCGGAGTTCTGTAAAAATCCACCCCAAAACAGCACTGGCACGGCTGGGGGTGTTCACCTGGAGAGAAAAAGGCTCCAGGGAGAGCTCAGAGCTCTTTGCAGTGCTTAAAGAGCTCCAGGAGAGCTGGGCTTGGGATAAGGGATGGAGGGGCAGGAGGCAGGGAATGGATTTAAACTGAAAGTGGGTGGATTGAGATGGGAAATTGGGAAGAAATTATTCCCTGTGAAAGTGCTGAGGGTGGCCCAGGGTGCCCAGAGCAGCCGGGGCTGTCCCTGGATCCCTGGCAGTGCCCAAGGCCAGGCTGGACACTGGGGCTGGAGCACCTGGGACAGGGGAAGGTGTCCCTGCCATGGCAGGGGTGGCACAAAGTGATCTTTAAGGTCCCTTCCCACCCAAACCAGTCTGGAATTCTGAGATTTGCAAAGTTATGGGTAAGGTGGGGACAGGGGATTAGCAGCCGAGTGTAGGAGAAGCATTTTGTAAATAGAATTCCTAAAATAATACATGGAGGAGATAAAAAGGAGTGGAATGCCAGAGGAAAGTGAACTTGCAGTGAGGTTTATTTGAGGTAATAAAACTCAAAAGAATAGGGTACGAAATGCCAGTAGAGTTTGCAGCAAGAAACCACTGCTTTTCAAGATGGAGAATCTCTCAGAGTCTCAGTCTGAGTTATGTCTGCAAAAATTTTATGGTTTTCTCTATATGATTCAGAAACTGTCACAAAATGAAGGAAGCCACTGGGAAAGGATCAGAACAATATTTAAAAAGTCATTGCAGAATTCAGGAAATCCTTTTTTTCATACGGAAAATTTGTAAATAAATACAGAACTAACAGCATTGAGGTAGTTAGTGCCTGTGTGTTAAATCTAATTCTAAAAGAAATAGCAAATAAATGTAAAATATGGTCCAAAGTGCAGAAGGTTCCCCAATACAATTGAAAATAGTTGTACTGGAGCAACTGACATTTACTGATGAGAAAATGAACCTTTTCCTTATTTCTAATGAAGCTTGGATTAATGGTCAATTAAAAGGTGCTGCCACTGCATGTGGCAGTGGCTTATGGGAGGTTGATCCTTTCTCTAAATAAAAAATCCAGCTCCGTACTGGATGGGATACCCTAGAAATAGTTATTCCAAACTGGCTGGAATATTCTCTCTGTCCTGATATCCTTGTCAGAAAAGTAGCCAGTTCCTGAAACTTTATTATAAAAGTGGAAACCTCCCCAAAATACATATTAATCTTCTCTGCCTCCTCTCCCAAGGTGATCTCCTTATTGCCTGGAGCATGAAAATTGATTATCTTTAATATGATTTTAGTTTGCATTATAACAGGCTTGAATAGGGAATGTAAAATATCCAGATTTCCTTAAACCCTACCATCTTGGGCTTTGGCAGTGGAGCCAAAGTTGTGTGTTTGCACTATAAAGGAAAGTTTCTCTGTGCTGTTTCAAACTTTGCTGCACTGGAACTTGATGAATTGTCACGTATTCCTCATTTATAAATGAGGTGGACGAGGTGCTTCTGACCAGTGTTCACTCTGCCCTCAGAATTATGAAAATCTTATTCAAATCTCTGCCCCTTCTGCTGGCCAAATTTGGATCTTTGTCACTTCAAGTATCATTTCAAGCACTGAACTCTTTTTATTTCCAGCCCTTTAACAATGAGGGACTGTGCCTTGTTAGATGTGTCTAATTTTCTGCCTAGAAGAATTCCAGCATTCAGTGATGGCACATCCAGTCTAGTTCACTAATAGGGAAGCTTGTGAATGAATTTTCATAACAATAATCATATAAGAAGGTACAAAATTTCTAAAACTTTTTGAAGTCATGACCAATATCTTTGTTTTTCATTCCAGGCATTTTCTCTCAGTTTTTATTTTACTTAAGCCTGCTGCTTGTAAAGGCATTGAATTTCCTTTCAGTTCTTTACTTTATTTGTTATGAACTGTCATTTAATGTGGTATTTTCAGGGACAGGATGGTATTTCCCCAGGACTGGAACATCTGTGTGCAGTTGTCTTTCAAGTAAACCAAGGCTTAAACCAACACGCGAACTTTGCAGTCAAAGATTGTGATGGGTGGGATGGAAAAACTGAAAAGGAAGGGTTTTATTAAATGCCTGGAGATGTCAATTCACAACTGTTTCAGCCTGGATTAAATTCCTTGTTGAGGACTAACCTCTGGAAGCGTGTCCTTTCTGCAACATCTGCTGTGGAGGAGAGGCTTGGGCACTGGAGCTGGAAGGACCCTCTCGCCAGGCAGAGAGACAAACAGATGGAGCCTGGGGAAGATGCAGGATTGCAAATCACTGTGATTTGGACCTCACTTATAGATCCTTAATTTCCCCCCAGAGAAAATTGTCAGATTGGAGCAGAGGCATGAAATATTTCTGCCTTTGTGTGTATGTGCCTTACTGAGTCAGAGCCTGGCCTGCAGCGCTTCCTCTGCTCCTCCGGCCTCTCCTCAGCTGCAGAGAGCCCCAGCAATGTCACCTGGTGTGAGTTCACTTCAACCAGTAAATAAGGCTTGCCTTTCACTGTTACAGTCACCAGGAAAAATGAAAAAAAAACCCAAAAAAACAACAGAGAGCAGGCTGAATGAAACCAGAAACTGTGGTTTCGTTTGCCAAGACGCTCGTGTTTTCTCAACAGCAGGGATGTGTCCTGCAAATTTAAATCTGGAAATGTTCCTGTCCTTGCAGAGCTGGGCACGTTATGTGCTTTAATTGGCCCTGAAGGAGAGGCTGTGTGTGAAAACATTCCCACTACAGTTCCTTAACAGGATTTGAATAATAGAAATAATCTATTTAAACCAAACTTTTGGTTGCAGCGTACTGGGAGCTGGTCTCTGTGTTTTAATTGATGTGAAGTGCTGGGAAGCACCTGGGTCACTGGGAATCACTGGGAGGTGGAGCTTGATGGGTGTATGAGGGCAAGGAGTTAAATTTTGGTGGCTTGGCTTGTCATCTGTACATAAGAAAAGAGGTCCAGGGGTTGTTCTGAAGATGTGTTGTTTTCTGGGGCTCACCCTTCAGTCTGGGTCAGAGCACTTGCGGCATTTCAAACCTCCATAGTTCTTTAAATTAAAGGGAATGCAGGTAAAAATACATATATTTTAATTTGCCATCATCTTTAAAATGTTTTGTAACCCTCACTAATAAATCTTGTTTCTCTTCCTCTTCCCCCAAAATATTCTCCAAACTTATTTTATTCCACTTGTGATGTGTAAGCATAGAGTCATCTCTACTGAAAAAAACAAAGAGTAAAGCAGGAGTTAGGATATATTGAGCAGGAATCCGAGTGGTTCCTGTGCTGGGAGAGGAAGGAAATTGGGTGGTTCGAGGTGTAGAATTACTGGTAAGTTAAGAATATGTATTTTAGTAGGCAAAGCATTTTCAGTACTTATGAAGAAGCTTGGGATCGGGAGAAATATGATTTCCTGTAATCAAGGTGCTGGGAGTTGTTTGCCAGCCACTAATGCCTTTAGGGAAATCTCGTAGCAAAGCGTGTAAATGAAAGGGATATTAGCAGAGATTGGCTGCATTTTCTTTAGGGCAAAACTGTAAAAAGTTATGGTGTTTCATATGCCCTACTTCAGGTGCTTTAGTTATCTCCTGGCTGCTCTATTCCAGAAGTTGTTGGAAAATGTTTTGACAAATACTGGTGAAGCTAACACGGTATAAATTTTATCTGTTGTAGTACAGAGAAATTTGTGTGGCAAAAAAACTTATAAATGTTAAATAAGAGGAATTTTGAGTCAATAAGACCACTGATAAATCTCCTGTGAAATTAAGTGTGCCTGGAGTCCTATATTTAGTGAAGCTATTGCCAAATTCCAGCAAGGCTCAAGCATTTTCAATAATTATTACAGCAAAATTTACAGCATATATTTTTTTCCTATTGACATATTAAGCATATTTGAAAGAGAACACATCTTTCAGGGGACTTAGTGATTGTAGCCTGGGTAGAGATGTGCCCAGCCTCGTAATCATTCTCAATTGTTTGAGAAATTACAGAACCATTGAGGGGTTTGGGTGGGAAGGAACCTTAAATCCCATCCAGTGCCACCCCTGCCATGGCAGGGACACCTTCCCCTGTCCCAGGTGCTCCCAGCCCCAGTGTCCAGCCTGGCCTTGGGCACTGCCAGGGATCCAGGGGCAGCCCCAGCTGCTCTGGGCACCCTGTGCCAGGGCTGCCCACCCTCCCAGGGAACAATTCCTGCCCAAAATCCCATCCAGCCCTGCCCTCCTTCTGCTTAAGGCCATTCCCTCTTATCCTATCTTTACATGCTCTTGTGAAAATATTCCTAATAATTCCCTTTATTTTGGATGAGGATTCCTCTCTCCATCCCTCCCTGTGCCATGGGCAGGTGAGGTGCCAGCAGTGCATTCCCAGAACTCACAGCAGCCATTCCTTGGCAGGGACAGACCTGTGTGTTTGCTGGGGGAGGCTGGAAATCAAATCAAGTTAATTCCTTTTGGTCCCTCTCTGCAGGCCGTGTGTGCATGTGTGGGGTTGTGTGGAGTCACATATTGCATTCCTAGAATTGAATCCACTTGGAGTTGGTCCTAATGTGCCTCTTGCACCGGAGGAAATGGATATTACGCTTGCTGGGTTGAAACGTGCGCTCAAATGCATTGGGAGTTTGATACTATTTTTCAAACTGCCAAATAGATAATGTCAGAACATTTCTGAAATGGGATCCTAACATCAAGATATACGGCACCAATCAGCTCACATCAGGCAAAGTACAGCGTAAAGCTGGGGATGGAGGAAACTACTACAGAATTTCCATTTTCATTCCCTATGTCAACAGCTTTGTAACTTACCTAGTAGATTGTTTTATGTTTTCCAGACATATTCTCAGTAGACCACAAACACTACATTCAGCTCAGCCTTCAGAACCCAAAGAATTAGATATGCTGTAGTTTATGAAATGGATGTTTATGAAAGTATCCTTTGTTTGAATTGCTGGAAAACCCAACATGAATTCAAACTTTGACAGCGTAAGCAGAAAATAAGAGGGCCATAGTGATCTCCCAAATGTAGCCTTAACTATTGAGGTTCTCATATTGAAAATGCAATTTTCTGTCTCGATGTTTATGAATGTCTTCAAATTCCCTTTCATAATAGCCCCTTTTTGACAGGCCTTTTTCAACTCTGAAATATGAGAAGAAAGGTTGCAGCAGAGTGTAGAATATACCATTACAGGAGGTGCACCTCTGTCCCTCAAGCCACCCGCGCTCCTTCGCAAGGCAGGGATGATAAATGCACGTGGAGGAGCTTGCAGAGCCCAAGATCCATGGCATAGAGGCAGGATTCTTTCACTGATGCTGAAATACACTGTGACACTTTAGGGAGCCTGTCTCTGTACAATGTATGGATTGGGAGCCTGTCTCTGTAAAATGTATGGATTCTGAGTGATTTTATGAACTGGGTGTGACTCCAGCCTCGCGGGATCTTCTGAGTGCTGGCAAAGCTCATCACGCACTCGCTGGGGAGCAGTCAGAGCTGTTAACGTGGAATTGCTCTCCACAGGTAGGAATGTGTGGGTGCACTGAAGGAATCCAGTCTCCTCTGGATCACCTGTGTGCAGTTTGCACCATGTCCTGCTGCTTTTGTGAGAATCTGGTGGCAGCTGAGGGAAGAATTCCTCCGGAGCTGGATGTCCTGCAGCCTGACCAGGTCAAGGGAGGGGGTTCTCTCCTCTGATCTGGTGGGACTCCACCTGGAGGTTTGTGTACACCTTTAGGGTCTCCAGCACAAAAAAGACCTGTTGGGATAAATCCAGAGGAGCCTTGGAGCTACTCCAAGGGCTGGAGCCCCTCTGGAGCCAGGCTGGCACACCTGGGGTGCTCACCTGGGGTGCTCCTGGAGAGGAGAAGCTCCAGGGGGAGCTCAGAGCCCTGCCAGGGCCTGAAGGGGCTCCAGGAGAGCTGCAGAGGGACTGGGGACAAGGCATGGAGGGACAGGACACAGGGAATGACCTTAAGCTGAAGAAGCCGAGGTTTAAATTAGACATTATGAAGAAATCCTGTCTTCACTTCTTGTCTTAATAACATTTTAATTTAAATACATTGTGAACTGTAAGTAGTTCCTAAAATGCAGTAACCTAAAATGAAAATAAATGGAAGTGAAATTTTTTTTTTCTTCTTCTTCTTCTTCTTCTTCTTCTTCTTCTTCTTCTTCTTCTTCTTCTTCTTCTTCTTCTTCTTCTTTTTCTTCTTTCTTCTTCTTCTTCTTTTATTTTTTTTTCTTTCATTTTTTCCCCTCTCTTTAGTGTCCCTGTGACACGAATTGTCCCATAATAGTGATGGGACATACCCAGGGTTCTTCCTGTCCCTCACACCAATCTTGGCTTGGGTCTGGGTTCAGCTCCCCATTCAAACAGCAGCCTGAGTATATAATAGACAAAAGGATAAGAAGATAAAATGTTTTATAAATGTGAAAATGGGTGAAATTCCCTTTGGCCTGCTCCCAGAGGGTGCTGATGTCCAGGCTGGGAGCAGAGGAACACTCTGGTTAACTGGAGCCACATGCTGGGACATCCCGTGGCTGGGCTGTGCTGGACCTGGCTGTGCTCCCACAGCTCTGGGAGCTGACATCCCTCCAAAATGCTCCTGAGGCCATAGTCAGCAAGTCCAGGTGGCAGGTGCACAGCTGGGCTGGGATGCTCCCCTGTGTCCATCGATGGAGGCAAATCTATTCCATGCTCAGCTTTCAAAGGCGGTTTAATAATAAACATTAAAATGCCAACTGACCTGCAATGGGAGGGAAAAAAATTGTGACATTAAGCACCTTCACATGAAATAATTCAAGTGAAGCTGGAGCAGATTTTAAGCATAAGGAGGTCCCTGGGTGGTGAAGGTAGAGATGCACACCTTGGAAAGGTCAGGCAGCTGCTGAAACCTGCGTGTGCTCCCAGCTCTGACAAAAACAAGGTGGAGGCAAAGCAGCTCCAGAGCCAGCCCGAGGAGGAAGAGGGGAGCTGTGCCAGTCAAAAGAGAGGAAACATTTCTATTTCTGAACGTGCTGAAAGGCACCAGCAGTCAGGAGGAGCAGGTGAACCAGTGCTTTGCTCCTGAATTTGCACATCTTGTTTAAAACTTCCCAAGTTTCTCCAGTCTCAGGATGCTTCCTGCAAATTTCTGTCATCTCCTGCCTGGTTTAGCTTTTCCTGGCCTTTATGGAGGCACAGGAGGAAAGCCAGCACAGTTGAACCCAGTTTAATGGTTGAATAGTTTTTATCCTGCTCTGGAACACGGAGCAGAGATCGTTTTCATTCGTTTATTGTTTCAGCACTGGGCAAATACAAATGTTTCTCTTGCGTCCAAGGATATTTTTAATACTGCTTTTTAGATGTTGTTTTATTTTGCTTGAAACTCCAAATGCATTCTTCCCAGAATTTCTAAGCATGTTCTTCTAATTTTTTTTCTAAGGGTATCCTGTCAGTTTTTAAATACAGGCTTTTCATGTTGCCAGTGAATTGCTTTGATCTGCAGATGAGAAGTGATGAGATGCAGTTTCCTCAGTGCTGAACTTTGCCAAGAGTGCTCCTGTGACGGATCCGAAAATTGGGAAAAGAAAATTCCTGACTGGACTTTCCAAAGCAAAATCTTTTCCCATTGTCTGAAAACAAAATGCCCAGAAGAAGTCTTCTGTGGTTTGGTGGGACAAAAGTGAGTGAAGGAAAAAGGAACACAGTTTGATGAATCTTTTCTTTGTTTTATCTATGGAGTAATACCTGGGAAATAAACTTATATTCCTCTCTCTCCGTGCCACATCTATCAGGGGAGCTGGCAAGGATCTGGCAGCACAGAGGGACAGCTGAGGGAAAAAACTGCCCCTGAAGTGGTCTTTAAAAACTAGTCCTGAAAAGGACAATATCCAGTGATGCTGCAGGACTGGAAAATAGTCCTGGCTAGGTTGGAGGAGGTCTCCAGGCCATCCCCCTTCACCAGCTCCAGACTGCTCAGGGCTTTCCCTCAGTGGGTGTGGAAATCCCCAGGGATGAGGAAGGCTCAGCCCTCCCAGGGAAGATATTTTTCCTGAAAATCCGGAGCTTTTGGATCCTCTCAGTGCCGAAGTTCAGGAAACACACACATCCCTTGGGGGGAAATGGGCTATTTTGGGCAATTCATGCCAAATTACCCAGCGGGTGCTTGGAAGAGGCAGCCCAAGATTATTTTCACAAACACCACAGTTCCTTGAGATTCGGATGAGCGACTCTTTTTAGCTTAACTGCTACTTGAATTCTGCAGCATATTCCAGGGAATAAGTAAATAAAACACCATTCATGCCATGGGATCAGCATACTAATTTATGGCCAGATCTAAAGCCTTTTCCCAAGGCAAAATACAATTAAAGCCAGGCAGAACTTGACCCGAGTGAGCACTTCAGCATTTGATCTGTGAATTTGACTTTTCTGCATTTTTATTATTTTTATACAGTAGTAAAAGTCTTTCTCCTGCTGGATATTTTACATTGTGCTGGATATTGAATTCCTTGCAGCAAAGGCCTCACCTCTTGAAACCTGATCTTATATAGCATGCTGTCTAAAGAACTTAATTCTTATTGGAATAACAAGTTTAAAAATATATATTTTTAAAACATATCCATGACATTTTGTTAACCTGGTTCTAACAGTGGTCCAGCAGGAACAGCAGAGGATGAAAAGCGAGGAACAGGCTGAGATCTAATCTGACCCAACTCATTGATTCCTTCCCTGACCTTGGGTAAGCCTTTTGACCTGCCTGGGCCTCAGTCAACTCAGCTGGAAAATTGGGTAAAGAGTGGAGCCTGTTAGAAAACCATCTTCAATTTGAACAAAGATTTCCCGGAGACCCCAAAAAAGGGAGTGGAGTCATTCCATACAGACATAATTGATTGTGCACTGCTCAAGAATAACATCCTGAGCTGTGGGATACCATGGATGACATCTCATTCGTCCTGCCGTGGCTGGGTGGTCTCTGGGTCCACTTTTCCTGTCTCCAGAGCTGTATTTTTCCTCTCCCAGTGTTACTCTGGCTGTGCCTGCCCTTGATGGGAATGTGGCAAAAATATTGCACAAGCCTAAGAAGGTGGTGGGGAGGAATTATTATTCCTGCTTGGATTGGAGTTACTGAGGTAAATTATTGTCCCCCAGATTTAGGGTGACCTGGACTGGCATCACCTGCCACTGTCACTAACACATGGCAATGAAATCAGGGATTTACTCAGAATCCAAAGAATCGTGGAATGGTTTGGGTTGGAAGGAACCTTAAAGCTCACCCAGTGCCACCCCTGCCATGGCAGGGACACCTTCCACTGTCCCAGGTGCTCCCAGCCCCAGTGTCCAACCTGGGCACTGCCAGGGTTCCAGGGGCAGCCCCAGCTGCTCTGGGCACCCTGTGCCAGGGCCTGCCCACCCCCTGTGGTTCTCCTGAGGCTTTCCAGAGTGTCCTGGCTCTCCCAAGGCAGCCTTCCTGCCACCAGCCTGCCGTTACCAAGAGGAAGGTCCAGCTGCAATCCCAACACAAAGCTCAAGCAGGATCCATTTCCAAGTGGGATCAATCAGCTTTGCCCACATTCCCCCATCCCAAGTGGAGCTGCTCATCCCAGTCTGTGCTGGAATGCCTTGAGGAGGGCTGGGAGCCAAGGGAGGCAAGACAAGAGCACTCTGTGGCATGTGGGGGGCTAAGGGCACCCCATGGCATGTGACAGTCCAAGAGCACTGCATGGCATGTGGGCAGTCCAACTGAACTCCATGGCATGTGGGCAATCCAATTGAACTCCCTGGCATGTGGCAATCCAAGGGCACCCCATGGCATGTGACAATGCAAGGGCACTCCATGCCATGTGGCAATCCAAGGGCACCCCATGGCATATGGCAGTCTAAGGGCACTCCTCCATGGCATGTGGCAATCCGAGGGCACTCCATGGCATGTGGCAATCTAAGGGCACTCCATGGCATGTGGCAATCCAAGGGCAACCCATGGCATGTGGCAGTCTAAGGGCACCCCATGGCATGTGGCAGTCTAAGGGCACTCCTCCATGGCATGTGGCAATCCGAGGGCACTCCATGGCACGTGGCTGCTGGCACGCGGGGCTGGCGGTGGCTCCCGGCTCTCCCAGCTCTCCCGGCTCTGGCACTGTTTGTCCTGGGCCAAGGCCAGCTCCTCTGCCTGTGCCAGCGTGTTTCAGCCACCCTGGACTCACTAATCTATTCTCCATGACCCATGCTGGAAAAATGACCGTTTCCTTTCCCCAGTTCCCACATCTGCCATTTGTTTTGCTCCCTTTGCCTTTGCTGAGATTTGGGAAGGAGTTCAGGAATGCGGAGTGCTGCTCAAACCCAGACCTCAGGGCCTGAGTGGCATTTCCCTGGCAAGGCCTGGAGGTAAATAGTGAAGGGGAAGTGGGCATGTTTCTTCACTTCCATGTGTGTACTCCAGGATGTTTTTAAAGCAAAATAATGATTTTGCTCTAAAGTGTTACCAAGAGTAGGAGGGAGCTGGTATTTCCAATGGAAACCAGTAAATCCTGCCCTGCCTGTTAATTGGCTGTCGTTATCCTTCCATGAAATAGTTTAAACTTTAACATTAATATTAGGTGCAAACACCTCAAAAAAAGTCACTCCTGCTAGTCCAAATGAAATTACTATGTGAGAATGACATTTATGTTGGAATAAAATCATCACTGTGCCTCATATAACATAATATATCTATATATTTTGCATCACAAAAAAAAATAAAATTAAAAAATACCGGCCTCTGCTCTCTTTAAAAGTGCAGGCACGGAGAAATAAATTTTTTTCTTGAAAATGTTCAGTACTTTTAATGGACTATTCTGAAAACATGTATTTCATTTTGAAGGCATAAAGGCAAATTTGAAAAGCAGTGAGCACAAACACAGCGTAGAAGCAAAATGCAGTGAGAATTTTCAGAAAAATTCAAAATATTACAGTTTGAGAGAGGCTGGAGGATGTGCTATGACTAAGAAATCACCCTTTTCCCCGCCCTTCTTTTATTTCCAAAGAGAAAAGGCCTTGATCAACCTCCCTAAATGCGTTTCCCTGTGATCCCTTTTAATTGGAAATGAGTGATTGCAAATTTTTTTAGGCCTATATAGATATATCTGCACCCCTGAAATAAAGAAGAGTAAAAACAATCACACCTTGGGAAAGACAAACTTAAGGAAGATCAAAGGAAGATTTAACCAACAGGATTACTGCCCACAAAGATACTTCCCTGCCTTTTTTTGTAGCAATTCCATGGAAATTTGGTGTTAAAATAGAAACTAGAGTTAAAACTGAGATCTAGGTCTGCTGCTCTGTATTCCTCTGGGCTTACAAGGCTAAGCAGAAGTAGAGGAATTACCCACAAATATTTGGTGGGTTTTAAATCAAGAGCCTAAAATAGCTGGGTACTTATGGAATTAAAGGGAAGGGAATTTGAAAAGAGCTGCTTTAAGTCGCTGCGATGCAGCTTTTTAGATTAATGGCCAAGACTGAGGAGCTGCATTTTTGTGCCTTTGGAGCCACGGGATCCTGCTGGGAATGGGGAGGTGAGGCAGGAGGAAGTGTCGAGGTTTGTGTGCTCTGCCCTGGCCGGTGACAAGTGGCACCTCCTGCCCTGTCCTCTCCTCTAAGTGCCACATGTGCCATCAGAAGCCTGCAGACAATTCTGAAAGCTTTCAGTTATTCATATTTAATCTGCTGCTATCGCTCCCGTGTTCCTTTTTTTGCTCTTGCTTCTGGCCAGATTTCCTCCCACCAGCGAGCACCTTTGTTTAAGATTATTTCCCCCCAGATAGATCAGGCTGCATTTTTTCAAGTTCAGGGTCATTTGTCACCACTCAGAGAGTGACTCTGCTTTGATGGCTGGGGCCATCCACTCTGGCTGTTGTGGGAGCAGAGTCAGAGAGGAAAAGTGCCATGAGCTCATCTGGCTGTGGTGGCGGAGCTGTGGGGGGATCTTTGGGCAGCTCTCTGGCTCTCAGCCCCCTGTTTGCTCCACAGGCAGATAAGGGTCTCTTTCATGTGCAGGAGCCATCAGGAAAGGAAAATCCAACGCTGTGGTGGAATGACTCCACCATTGTGGCTGGGAGACCCTGCACAGCATCAGTTGATAGTGCCTGTCTGTTCTTCAAAGAGCTGTGACAGTGACAGCACAAGTCAGGGCTCGTGGCCTTGTCTGGAGGCCTCTGTCCATCCTCAGCTGAGCACCACATGGGCTCAGAGAGTTTGAAATGCAGGAGTTTTTGGTATAATGCTTAAATGTGGAGCTGTTTTGTGCAGAGTTGAAGGCAGAAATATAGCTAGAAAGTGGTCAAAAGTCCATATTTTTTGTAGAAAATAAATACAAATAGTTAAACTAGGGGGGTAAATCTTTTCTCACTGAAGTCAGTGCAAAAGTCCCTTTGATTTTTATAGAATCCTAGAACGGTTAAAGTTGGAAAGGACCTTAAAGCTGATCTAGTTCTACTCCTTGCCATGGGCAGGGATACGCTGCACTGTCCCTGTGCTCCAGCCCCAGTGTCCAGCCTGGCCTTGGGCACTGCCAGGGATCCAGGGGCAGCCCCAGCTGCTCTGGGCACCCTGTGCTTTTCTCACTGAAGTCAGTGCAAAAGTCCCTTTGATTTTTATAGAATCCTAGAATGGTTAGAGTTGGAAAGGACCTTAAAGCTGATCTAGTTCTACTCCTTGCCATGGGCAGGGATACCCTGCACTGTCCCAGTGCTCCCAGCCCCAGTGTCCAGCCTGGCCTTGGGCACTGCCAGGGATCCAGGGGCAGCCCCAGCTGCTCTGGGCACCCTGTGCCAGCCCTGCCCACCCTGCCAGGGAACAATTCCCAATTCCCAATCTCCCATCCAGCCCTGCCCTCTGGCAGTGGAGCCATTCCCTGTGTCCTGTCCCTCCATGCCTTGTCCCCAGTCCCTCTCCAGCTCTCTGGGATCCTCTTCAGGCCCTGGAAGTGACTCTCAGCTCTCCCTGGAGCTGTTCCTCTCCAGGTGAGCATCCCCAGCTCTCCCAGCCTGGCTCCTCAGGAGAGCTGAAGAGAAAATCTGGGTTGTTTTTATATGTAATTGAAAGAGGATAGAGAGAGAGAGCAGGTAGCTCCGTTAGCATAACTACAACCAAGAAAAAAGGCAAAAATGGAGACAAAATACATTTAAATTCTTTAGTCTCATCAGACTGACTGTCTTCCAGCTTATGAACTAATTGAGAGGAGAATGGAAGCATAAAAGCACTTCTTGTTTGAGTTAGAGAAGTAATTAATTGATCAGATGTTGTTTCTTCAGCAATTACGTGATATTCCCCTGTTAATCAGTTGAAATTTTTGGTGTCAGTATCAACATCCAGCATCTCTCTGTTTTCCACAGTGGATGAATGAGGTTCTTCTCCTTCTCCAGGGGACCTGCGGCTGGTTTTGACCAAGGCTTTCCAGGAGCATTTGTCGTGTCACGGATGCTGAAGAACTCTGCAGGTTGGAGACTTTTCCATAATTAAACTCGGTGCAAATCAAGGGAGATCTTCATCACACTCCTTGTATTCCTATAAAATCTGTTGCCATGGGAGCTGGCATTGAATAGCAAGGTAGTGGAAATCCAGAGTGTTACATTACGTTTGCCCTGTAGCCACAGGAGGGTCCCTTAAAATAAAGTCGCCTTTTATCTTTGCTTTCTGAATAAACATAAAACTAGATTTTTAGTGCAAAATCCTGATTTCAAGGTTATTGATGCCAGACTAAATTAATACAGTCTGTGCCATAGCATACAAAATCCCCAGCAAAGCCAGGGATACTCCTGTCTTTTGAAAGCTTGACATTTGTTTTTCATAATGAACTTAAAGGTCACCAGCTACAGATGAATCAGGATATCTGCTCGAGTTTACATTTACATGCATTTTATTTTATTCCCATGTGCACTTTTTATGAGATCCATCACTGGAATAAAACTGTAGCGCTCTCTTATTATCCAGCTTTGATGGTCTAGAAGAGTTATCAACCTGCCGCCTTTAGGAGCCACCGCTGTTCTGGCTGGGGTGGGCAGAGGAATGGCTGCCCTCTTTCCTGAGCATCACCACTGGTTCCTCCTCTAAATATGACATTAAAAAGTGTCTCTCTGTCCCCAGTCCATAACTCCTCGTGTCCTGATGCCCTGCTCAATCCCTGGAATGATGGCAAACCTGTCTGAGTTAGTGAAAAATGCTTTGTGTGTGTTGATGCTTCTTTAATTCCCGTTTTATTTCTACAGGAGGAGCTGTAATTAATCAAAACCCAACTTGCAGGGATTCAAAATGCCTCATCCAGCCCTAGAATGGATGTGTCCAATCTCTTCTGCATATGAATTTTTGTTTTTGCTCAGCCTAGCAAGTGACCTGTATTGCTGCACGGGTTTTTTTGAAACCAAATAACATTTTATACTTTTACCAAAATACCTGTGGAGCTGACAGAGCATGATGCATTCATTTTCCTTGATTTTGTAGTGAGGGAAAAGGCTAGCATGAATAATTCAAAAATAATGCTGAGACTGTTAAGATTTAGTACTGGAGAGGTCATCACAGTTGGGAGAATGAGCTAGGAGACTATTACTATTCCACGATCTTTGAATCTCAAGGTGACATCATTATTATTTCTCTATATCTATAATGTGGTGCTGCAACCAACTCATTGCAGTGTTTCTCATGTAGGGGAGAAAGATCAATTACATACAGACCTCAAAATGTGAACTATAAGCATAGTGTCCAATAAAACTGTCATTAACAGTCACCACAATTTTAACTGTGTGCTTCCAGGTCAAGCTGCTTTAAAAATGATAACTGACATTGAAAGGTTGAATAAAGAGCGCCCGTTCCAAAGGGAATGGGGCTGCACCCAAATAAGTTGTCATTAACAAATTGGCTAATTCCCATCTTCAGCATTCATCTTTTCTCTTATTGTTTCTGGTTGTACATCCACAGAGAACTCTGGGAAAATAGGAAAATAAAATGCTGAGTTTTCCACGTGATCAGCATCAACAGTGGTGCTGGGGATGCAGAGGAAGCGTCCCTGTGCAGTTTAATTGTATTTATTCCTGTCTTGGATGAGAAACTGAAAGATGTCACCCAAATGGAAGCTGTGTTGTGGTGGTGCTTTAACTGTTACCTCACCTCTTGGTGTGCCTGTGGAAGCCTGAGTTCTCCAAAATAAACACTCCCTGAGGAATACTGGGAGTAATGTATGCCAGGAAACAGCCGCCAGGACTTCAGAGGCGCCTTCCATTGGGCGAGCGCTGCCTTGTGTGTTTAATTAAACATCCCTTTCCCTTGGAGAATACCCCCCAAGCCTGCAACTCTCCCAATAAACAGTTTTCCGACATGTTTTGTTTTCTTTTTTTGTAATTTTCAGATGAGTCTGAGAGATAAATAAGGCGGCTTTCATAACGAAATTACAGAGGAAAAGGGTTGGTGAGCCACCTGTTCCAAACACGAGGACATTTGATGTAAGTAGAGCTCAAATGTTTGTAAGAAATATGCTGCAACTCTTTGAGGCTGTGATTCCTGCTCTGGTATTGAAGGAGCAAGCTGCTATCCTCTTCTCTTAGTTCTTTCCAGTTTTCCTTGTGGGGTTTGGGCTTGCAGCACTGGGAGAGCTCCTCGCTCCTGGACAGCTGAGCATGGAGGTGGTGCAGGATGAGGAGCAGCCCAGGGCTGTGCCTGCCTGGGCTCCAGCAGATCCTGCCCTTCCCAGTTCTGGCTTCCTGGCTGTTTTTCCCCTCTTGGCTCCTGCAGAGCCATGATCCACAGCCAGGAACACCCACAGTGCCTTACCAAAGCCAGGGAGCTCCAGCAGCTGCTCCAGGGAGTCTTCTCAGGATATTGATGGCTCTTGAATATCCAACAGCTCCTCCATGTTTAGGGAGGAGCATTTATTTTCCTCAATTCTGATTTACATCACTTCTATGAATTAGATATTTTTACCATACAACTAGAGACTGGGTTGGGTGGGAAGGGACCTTAAATCCCATCCTGTTCCACCCCCTGTCATGGACAGGGACACCTTCCACTATCCCAGGTTGCTCCAAGCTCCATCCAGCCTAGCCCTGAAAACCTTACTAAAAAAAAAATGAAATTCATATGACGGAGGAACACGAGGAGCAAAGAGATGCAAATGTGTAAAAAAAGAAGAGCCTTTGTTATTTTGTTTGCCAGGCACTCTGGTGTGCACAGCTGGATGGAGAGGGCACTGTGGCAGGACCGTGGGCTCCAGCCCTGCTGAACCAAAAGATTAAGAGGAGATTGGTCCGAGAAATCAAAATTATAAAGGCTGGGAGAGACGTGATCCTGCGGCAGGAAAAATAAAACAGCTGTGAAACAATGTCTCTCTAATGGCTACAGGAAAATTAAGAGGGAGCAACTCAGCAGCTTCCTGGGTATTGCTTTTTTCCTGTTCAATCAAACATTTATTTTAATTTTTAGCTTTTGGAGGAAAGCCACATGACTTCAGCTGCACTTCACCCTCCTTATGCACCCTGAAGTGCAGGGATGTTTGTGTCAGGTTGCACACTGTGGTGCAGCTCCTCTGCAGTGGTTAATCCAGCAGGGACTGGCCCCTGGGCACTGCCCTGGGGCTCATTTGGGAGGGCCAGGAGACTGGAGCATCATCACCAACAGGAAAGGGCTTGTTGGACACCTGAGGACTGGGGATGAGAGAATCATGGAGTGGTTTGGCTTGGAAAGGATGTTAAATCCCACCCAGTGCCACCTCTGCCATGGCAGGGACACCTTCCACTGTCCCAGGTGCTCCAGCCCCAGTGTCCATCCTGGCCTCGGGCACTGCCAGGAATGAGGCAGCCCCAGCTGCTCTGGGAATTCTATCCCAGCTCATCCCCAACCTCCCATGGAACAATTCCCAATCTCCCATCCATCCCTGCCCCCTGGCAGTGGAGCCATTCCCTGTGTCCTGTCCCTCCATCCTTGTCCCCAGTCCCTCTGCAGCTCTCCTGGAGCCCCTTCAGGCCCTGGCAGGGCTCTGAGCTCTCCTGGAGCTGCTCCTCTCCAGGTGAGCCCCCCAGGTGTGCCCGCCTGGCTCCAGAGCAGAGCAGCTTCTATGAGAGGAGACAAAGGAACCAATTTTATGGCACAAACATTGAGATCTCTGGAGACTTCAGATTGCTTTTGTCCTTATCACAGCCCCTCTTGTTTTGGGGCCACCACAGCAGCAGCTACATTTGCTATTAGATTTATATTCAGGTGCTATCCCAAAATATGGGCTTCTGCAGATCAGAGGCCAATTCAAGTGGGTCACCTGCTCCAGGATTTCCAAACTTAATATTGCCCTGATTTGTGCTGTAAGGAGCCTGGGAAAAGTTTTGCTGCCAGTTCTGCCTCTTAGATCACCTGAGGATTTCCTCTGGACCCCACGTGCTCCCTGCATAGTGCTGGATTTTGCTTGCAAAGGCCATCTGGCTATGGGGGATCTTGTTTGAGATTTAAAAAGCATACTAATAATTTAATAATAATGAAATCTTGCTGACAAAAACGGAGGTTTTGCAGAACCAAGCAGGGAGAAAATCCTCTTTTTGCCAGAGTTTGAGTTTCATAACGAGTTTTGAAACAACACTGGAGTCCTTTCAGAAGAGGGAAGGTTATGGTGCATTGTTCCCTAAACCATTGTTCCCAACCCCAAAACCACTGAAACAAGTGTTTTGAATGGACTCTTTGTTCATCACTGTCCATACTAGAAACTCCATCAATAAATAATGAATTTGGAAAAAGTGTTGAAAAGCTGCAATAATGAGAAATTGCTTTTGCCATGGAGGACATTGTGTGCCCAGTGCCCGGTGCAGGACGAGATCCTGATATCCCACCAGGAGAGAAGAGGAAAGTGACGGAAAAGGAAAGGCTAAAGACAGTCATTAAAACCTGTTTATCATTAAAAAATAAAAGCAAAGTTCATTCTTAGCATGGGAATGCAAAGTGCAGCGTTCAAGGAAATGTAAACACAACTGCAACTATTTCATTTCATGGGAGGTTTTTGTTGCTCTCCTATTAAATTTAATGGGTTGCCTCATGAGAAGCAGCTCATTAATATGAATATGAGGAGCACGTTTCAACCTGCAAACTAAACAACACAAAGATGGGTGATGTTGATTTTCCCTGGCTTTTCAAAAACATGAACTCCAGCCGTGGAAGTAGCTGGAGCCTGGGGATAAAGCAGGGAAGTGGGAATCAGGGGCCGTGCTGCTCATCCCACTCTGTGTCAGATCCCTCTGATGTGAACCTGAGCAAATCAATTAACTGCTGTTTGCTTTGGTTCCTGAACCAGGTTAAATCAACCAACACCGCGCTGCTTATTGGGAGGCTAAATAATTGCAATTAATTACACTGGTCTCCATGAACATCACCGGAGTGGGGCCCCAGGGCTTGGGTTTGGGATGCTGTGGTGTGCCGGAGTCTGGGCTGATCCAAAAGCTGATCCAAAAATCTTCACAATGTCCTCCGTGGGAAAAGCAGTTTCTCATTATTGCAGCTTTTCAACACTTTTTCCAAATTCATTATTAATCGATGGAGTTTCTAGTTTGGACAGTGATTGTTGCAGTGGTTGTATTTATTGGTGATGACTCCAACCATGACCATGGAATTTGGTGTTTTCAATGTGTCTGCCCATGGACAAGGCTGAAAGGAACATTCCCACATCCTTGCTTCCCTTTGGAATGATGGACAAGAGTCTTTCCTGTGAGGTTGCTGCTTGATGTTTTCAGGAGGTTGCTACATGAAAAAAAAAAAAAGAAGCAAAAATTATCAAAATGCCTTCAAAATGAAATAGAAAAATCAGACAGCAAACTGCCAGGAGGGGTCATAATTTTGGCCCTCAAAATATGTTAATTTCCCCACATTTATTAAATTAGGAATAATTTTCCAGAAGACTCTGGCTTCCAAATTCTCTTGTGATTGCACTCTTTGGCCACAAGACTAAAGCTCACCTGTGACTTTCAGGTGTTGTTTAGGGACTGGGACCTCAAGAAACTTCAATTATGTTTGTTTATTTGTCACTTATTCATCAGCAAAATTCCTTATGATGATTTTAAATTCATAAGTGGATGTGGGGTTTGTCTTAAACCCTGATAGTGGAGTTTAAATATGGTAGGGGCTTTGAGCATGGGGGATTTCACCACAAAAAAATCATTATTTATTTATTTAATATAAAAAGATGTCATGAAATAAATGTTATAAATGAAAAGTGCCAAAAATTCAGGGTTTGGTCCTGCAGTCAGATAGGATTTGCTACACTGCTTAATTCAGAGTTCCTTCAGCATGAGCCCTCCAAGGTGGGTATTTACCCCTGGGTTGTCCCTCTCCATTCCTGCTGGGACCTTATCCCCTTGGAGCCTCCAAGGTCTGTTCAGGTGTTGGAAAACACATAAAGGCAGCTGCTGAAAATGAAAACAAACCACAAAAATGTGATTTTTTTTTAAAGTTCTCATCTCATTGTAGTTGTGAAAAGTTGAAGGAAGATACAATTTATATAAAACTGACAATTGTCAATTGTCATTGACACAACATTTTTTGATCATTCTTTCTGGAATTCTTTAAAATGAGGGTTTTATTCTGGCCTTATATTTTATTATCTGGTTCTGCTTCTGTGGGTCTCCCAGAATGGGAATTGCACTCAATACTGGGAATCCCAGAAAATCCATTCTGTCCATCACCAGCCCAGAACTTGAGTTTTTCCTCTTTCTTTTGTTCTGTGGAGGAGCTGCCACCCTGGTGGGAGCAGCAGAACTCTGGGGTGAATTAACCCCATCCCTGCCTCCATCCTGGTGGGAGCAGCAGAACTCTGGGGTGAATTAACCCCATCCCTGCCTCCATCCTGGTGGGAGCAGCAGAACTCTGGGGTGAATTAACCCCATCCCTGCCTCCATCCTGGTGGGAGCAGCAGAACTCTGGGGTGAATTAACCCCATCCCTGCCTCCAGCCCAGCTCCAGACCCAAACCATGACCCACAAGGCTCCATCAGCAGCTCCCTGGAGAGATGCTGGTTTGTACTGGGAGGGAAGACTGGGAAAGTCTTGCCTTGTGTGGCTGCCTTGGGATGGATCCCAATAAAGTGAAAAATTCCATAATAAAAATAATAAATAATCAAGTTCATGCTAAGTCCATAAAACTTGAAATAATATTAAACTTTTAGGATAAAGAACATAAAAGTTACTTTGAAAAATTCAGACCTGATCCTCAACTTGCACAAGGAAAGAAGTGTGAAACATTCTACTTTTTTATTTTGTAACATTTTTTCTCCATTGCACGTACACAGGAGACCCCTTTATTTCAAATTTAAAATAGTCCATGAAAATCTGTATTGACGTAATAGCTTATTAGGCTACAAGCAAAATATTCCCAGAACTAATTTTTAATTAATATAGTTCACTGAAAACTTATAAAAGATTCATACATAATATGATAAAAGAAATAAACATCCTCAATACCATGTTAAGTTTCTTTTCTTTGTCAAACATTGGGTTTTTTCCTCTGCAACCAGCACAATAAAACCTTCTCTTACAAAATTGACTTGTCTTTGGCAGCTCTGTCAGATGTGGTATTTTCTGATCCATAAAACAGTGCTTATTAATCAGAGTCAGATTCTGAACCCTCGTCGCACTTTGGGCACTGACTTTCATAAACAGTTTTGTATTTTGAATCCAGACTTTCCCTGGAGACACTGTCCCCCCAAAATGCTGCTCCAGAGCTCTGGAGGCTGCTGGAAATGCCCTCCCTGACCTCCAGGAGTTTTGTGTCACTCATAAAAGCAGCCTGGCACACCAGGGATGCTCACCTGGAGAGGAGAAGGATCCAGGGAGAGCTCAGAGCCTGAAGGGGCTCCAGGAGAGCTGGAGAGGGACTGGGGACAAGGATGGAGGGACAGGACACAGGGAATGGCTTTAAGCTGAAAGTGGGTAGATTTAGATGGGATTTTGGGCAGGAATTGTTCCCTGGCAGGGTGGGCAGGGCTGGCACAGGGTGCCCAGAGCAGCTGGGGCTGCCCCTGGATCCCTGGCAGTGCCCAAGGCCAGGCTGGACACTGGGGCTGGGAGCAGCCTGGGACAGGGGAAGGTGTCCCTGCCATGGCAGGGGTGGGATGGATGAGCTTTAGGGTCCCTTTAAACCCAAACCATTGCATTGTTTTATGATGTTTAAGTGGCAGGAATTTCCCAGAGCTGCTCTCATCTCTGTGCAGTCCCAGCAAGGTGAGACACCGAGTCCAGCCCCCTCAGTGAGTTCCCTCTGCAGGCAGGGGGAAGTTGCCATCTCCAGGGATGGGTTTTGGCCCTGGAAAAGGAAGGTCCATGCCAGGATTACTGAGCAGGGAAGTGCCTTAACCCAGGTGCCTCCTGCAGGGTTGGTCCCACCTGCAGGGGCTGTCCCTGCAGAATTTTCAGCATCAGAAGGCACAGAGAGAGCTCCTCTGAGAATTGTGAAGGTCTGCTTGAGCCTTGCCAGCAAGGATGAGCTTCTGTGACCTGTTTGGCTCAACACACTCGATTTTTTGCCCTAAAAACCAGCTGTTCAATGGATGGTATCTGATATTGAACGTTGGGTTCTGAGGAACCCTTTCCTCCTCGCATTCTTCTGTCCCCAAAGTCCCATCAGACACAAATCCTCTGTTTCACATTGAGTCCCTGTTATTTCAGGGACTCAAAATGTCCCTGTCAAAGAGTTAATTTCCCTATTATTTCAGCCCGTGCACCATTGCCATTTGCATCAGAGGTTTCCACTGTGGAATTGGATACAAAAGTTAATCTGGGACAGCTCCATAAAACCTGGGGGCTCTTGGGAGGGATGGAGGGGACTGCCTGGGTGGGACTGGCCACAGCTGGGGCGTGCAGCCACAGGGTGGAGGCTCTGCTCCTTCATCCTTCCTTGCTTTGGCAAGGACAGGGCAGGAGTTTCTCTGGAAGGAAGGATGACAACCTGGATCCACATTTCCTGCCCTCTTATTCCCAGTGGCTGCAGTTCCCCCTGCAAGGGCTCCAAACAAAAGCTGTGTCACGCTTCTCTTGAAGTGATGACAATTGAAGCTGTTGATTTTTATGTGGCTCTAATCAAACCTCGCTGCTTTTGTTTGAAGGAAAAACACATTTCCACCGAAACTGTTCTGCTGAACTGCAGCATCATGACACTCCCAGGGCCAGAAGGGGATTTGGGATTTGAGCTCCCTGTGCTGGTGCTCCTGACTGAGGGCAGAAGCTCCTGCTGGTGGACAAGGGAGAGAAAAAAAAGGGATTTATGTTTTTATAATTTTTAGCAGAAACATTAAGAGATAAAGACTGAATAACAGCAGCCCCAAGGGTGGGCTGAGAGGTCTCTTACCTCTATTTGCAGAGCCGTCTCCAGATGCCAGAGAAGCTTCCAAGAATTGCCCAAATCACTAAATTCTGTGTCAGAAAGACTTCAAGTATTTCACTGGAGATCTGATCCATTAAAATCTCCTTGGGAGGCACTTGCAAATGCTGTCCCATGTCCCATTGGTCATCTCAACAGCGTGTCCACTGAAAGAGTGAGGTGAAAATCTTGGCCATCTCCTGAAAAATCTTTCCTAATTAATCCAATTGAGTACCATAGTCTGAGTCAGGATAACACTATGTATTTAATAGGATTTAGCCCTGTGAATTCCTGATATCCGTAGCTCCTATGTGGCTTTAATGTACTCAGCATTTTTCAGGATTAGGTGTTAAGGGCTTGATCCCAAAACGTTTAAAATCAATAGGTGTTTTCCTTTGACTTCAGGGGGCTTTGCTTCAGCCTCTAAATATCAGTCAATACTTTCTGATCTCAGCACAGAAAAATACTTTTCAATGGCAGTTCCAAAACTCTTATTACTTACTTTGCACCACATAACTTCTTAACTCTGTGCGGATTTGAATAGGGAAATATTAACCAAAACAATAATGATATTATTAGCTGAAGTTTTAGCTTTTAAACTCAATAAAAAGGACCGCTGGGTATTCTTTAATGTTATAGAAGAAGGATGATTAATTTAAGGTTCAGGTGCAAGACAAGGTCAGGAAAGAATTGTTACTGTATACAGTGAGCATTTCAAGATGAATTTGTAGTTTGAAGTATCATTTTATGATGCATTTTCTGTTTTGTTATCAGGGGAAGTATGATGGGTGACATACGAGTGATCACAGTGTTTTGGTGCAATGTTCTGTGATGGGCTTTTCATAAAAATTAGCTGACAATGTCATGAGTATACAAGTAAATTTATAGCTTTCATACTGGACTGCCATTCCCAGAGCTATTTCCAATCACTTGGGCTTTTTATTAAGTTTATTGTTCTTTTATTGTTCAGTGGAGTGTAAGCAGTGAGATTACAAATAAATGTAAGTTGCAGCGGGTATGAAGTCAGGCTTGCAGAATTAGGGAAGATGTGAGCAGAGAGAGCAGAAATTAATTTGAATCCTGGGGAAAGGGGAGTCCTGCCATCCCCTGGCATCGTGTGGAGTCAGAGCCTGCTGTGCCCTCCTGCCACAGGTACCACCAAACAGCCCCAAAACAAACTCTCACTTGTGCTTCCAACATCCTGACCGCTTTTTTCCCCTTTTTCTCTCGTTTTTGTTGCTGCGTTCTCTCTCCACTCTCTTCCTTCTCTTACTCCAGCACTTTCTTGCAGCAAAACAGCCCCAACAAGTGAAGGGTGATGAAGTTTCTCATTTTAGCATCATTCTCAGAATATCTCTGGCATGGAACCTTCAGCATTTATTTCCCTCTCCTTTTTCTCCCCTCAAACAGCGAATACTTTATCATTTTGGTTAATATCCTGACCAGCAGAGCAGAAAATCAGACTCATAGCTTTTAATGACACATTTTCAACTGCAAGTTAGTAAAAAAAAAATCATTTTTATGTGGTTCTCCAATACTTATACAGACTTGGAGAAACATAATTAAAATTTGTGTTCCTTCTTTGTTATTACTGCTGTGGACTCCACTTAAACTGGATGCTGTTTGTCTGGGCAATCAGACAATAGCTGGAATCCAAAAGCAAATCGATTTGCTGTGTGGCTTGTGCTATTACTTAAGTTATAAATAAAATTATTTTTCCCAGATGGCTCCCTGATGGCCCTGCACTCTTCCTGGTACCAGCCCCAGCTTTTCATCCCTGCTGCATCTCCCTGGTGCATTCCCAGGCTGCTGCCACCTCCCTCCTCCCTCCATGTTCCTCCTGTCCTCCCCCAAATGGCCAAAATCTGGGTCTGGAGTGGAGCTGGGCAGCACTGGGAGGAGATTTATTGGAATCCCAGGGCGGCCACTGAATTCCTCCCAAGGCCAGGCCTTGCCAGAGAAGCTGCAAAAGCCTGGCTTAGCTCTGGAGGACCACATCAAACTCTACGGAAAGGGAGTTGAGTTGGGAACGGATTCCAAGGTTTCACCCTGAGGGCAATGTCAGATTTTCCCCTTTCTCTGTGCCAGGAGATGCCCAGGCCTCATCCCTTCCTTGCTCCTCTCTGATAAATAAACTCATTAGTGCCACTGGTGAAGAATGAAGTGACATTTCAGGTGGCCAAGTTGGCCTACTAATTAATTTTTCTAGAGAAAATAATCTCAAACAGAAAGTCTTAACTTTTCTCAAGGTTGTGTGTTTACTTCACGGGCAATTTCTCCTTCCAAAAAATGTGGGCAGGGCACTACTGAAAACTAAAAATACAGATCTGAGAGTGTACAACACACTCTGACCCAAGCTTTGCTTTCATTTTGCCTTTTCGAGCTGACCAAAATTGTTAATCTTACATGTTATGTTTTTGTAATTTTGGGGTTTTTTTAAAGAAATCAGGGAAGATGTTCCCAGTAATCAGGCAATGTTTGTAACAGGAGGAAAACAAATATATTGGAAAAATGGTGGGTCTAAAAATAAATATTTTTCCATGAACACACAAGAACTATATTGAGAATTACAGGGGAAAAAAATCAATAAAAAGTAGTATATAATAGCCATAGAGTTCAAACAAAGTGCATTCATTCCCTAGTCCCTAGGAGGACCCCTGATATATATGTGCAAAACTTAATGAAAATCAGACTTTGTCGTGTCATCAAAAATAGCAAAGCAGTTGGCTGAGTTTTCCCTGCATTTTGGCTACTCCTTGCTCCATAAATATAGCACCTATTTAAGGACCCAGCCTTGTTCCCATTAAAGCTGCAAACCTCAGACAAACTTTGGCACAGGCTGGGGGGCCCTGGTGTTTGCTTGGAGCGTGGTGGGGTGCTCAGTGGGGAGTGGGTGTCCCGTGGGGTGCAGGTTTGGTGGGATCATCTGGGTGGTCAGGCACAGGGGGAGCCCCTTATGAGATCCTGAGGTGTCAAAATCACAGAATTCCAGAATGGTTTGGGTTAAAATGGACCTCAAAGCCCACCCAGTGCCACCCTGCCATGGCAGGGACACCTTCCACCATCCCAGGTGCTCCAAGCTCCAGTGTCCAGCCCGGCCTTGGGCACTGCCAGGGATCCAGGGGCTGCCACAGGAACTATTCCTGCCCAATATCCCATCCAAACCTCTTCTGTGTCAGCAGGAAGCCATTCCCTGTGTCCAGTCACTCCATTCCTTGTCCAAAGTCCCTCTCCAGCTCTGGAGCCTCTCAAAGGCAGTGGTTGTTGCATCTCCTCTGTAGCTTGGCTTTCAGCCACGCTGTGGCCCTCATTCCTGTGAATATCCACCCAGCCAAGTGCATTTTGCAGCAATGTCTGTGGTGTGGTGTAGGGCATAGAGACCTCTGGACTTATTTTGGATTTCAATGCAGAGGATGTTCTGCTGTACTTCCACTTGGTGCCCAGGGATCCTCCTCCTGATCCCAGCTGTTCAGGGAAGTTGTGCATGGCCCTGCCCAAAGCTCCCTGCTGGGGCTGGAACAGAGAAATTCTGTGCCTCAGTCATCCAGGAAATACTTGATTAACTTTTTTTCTTCATATAATGTGATAACAGTATTTTTAAAGGATCTGGGCACTTTTTCTTCATGTGAAAGTTTCATCACCCTTGTTTCTCTCTCACCACTGACACCAAATGTCCCTCAACCTGCAATTGAACAATTTTAGGGAGTCAAAGACAATCTAATCCTGAGCTCATTCCTGTTTGATGAAATTTAAGCTGTGAGACCCCAAGCCAAGGCCAGTTGCAGACAATGGGAGCATTTCTGTTTGTTTCCATGGGTTTTCTCAACTTCTGTTCGTGCCAGAGGCCCATCACGAGTGTTGCAATTGGGAATTTGTCCATAGGAGCCTCTGCTCTGCTGCACTTAAAAAAAAAAAAAAAATTCCATTTATAAAAAAAAACATTTTTATTTTGCTCATGGAAAGAGTACGGGAAAGGATGAGAATGGAGACATCCAGTCTGGCTCTGAGCCAACACAGCCTGGCCAAGAGGCAAATTTCCTACAATTTAGAGATCTACTACAAGAAAGAAAACCCATTGTTGTGCCAGGCTTTGCAATTTTTAAGTAAAGGGAAAAAAAAAGATAAAAAAAGAAAAAAGTAAAAAATAAAAGAGAAGAAAAGGGAAAAAGGAAAAAAGGGGGAAAAAGGAAGGAGAAGAGGCATAAGGGGAAAGGGAAGGGAAGGGAAGGGAAGGGAAGGGAAGGCCAGTCTGGCTCTGAGCCAACACAGCCTGGCCAAGAGGCAAATTTCCTACAATTTAGAGATCTACTACAAGAAAGAAAACCCATTGTTGTGCCAGGCTTTGCAATTTTTAAGTAAAGGGAAAAAAAAAGATAAAAAAAGAAAAAAGTAAAAAATAAAAGAGAAGAAAAGGGAAAAAGGAAAAAAGGGGGAAAAAGGAAGGAGAAGAGGCATAAGGGGAAAGGGAAGGGAAGGGAAGGGAAGGGAAGGGAAGGGAAGGGAAGGGAAAAAGAAAAAAAAAAGGGAAAAAATGAAAAAAAGGAAAAAAAAAGGAAAAAAGGAAAAAAAAATAAAAAGGTCAGCAAACAATAACTTCTTAAATTAGTTTTAAAATGAATTCCTAGAACTTTCTTTCCCAGAAGACAGGCTGGCTCCTCCTGCCCTCAGTCATTCCCATACAATGGCTGGCTCCAGGGCAGGAACCTTCAACAGCAGTTTTGCAACTCCTCAGATGAGTAATCTTTACTTCTGCCCCACTCTCCTGAGTAAGGGATGCTTGAGTAAAACTGGTTGAAGGGTCTGGCCTGCTGACAGCAGAGCAGGGCTGGGTTGAGCAATGGCTTCTCAATGTGGTGCCAGGAGCTCTATAAAATTTGCAGGAATTTCTTCCACAGAAATTTTAGGCACAATCACCCTGGGCTCAGCAGGCAACTACTCACAGAATCCTGGAGTGGTTTGGGTGGGAAGGGACCTTAAATTCCCTCCAGTGCCACCCCTGCCATGGCAGGGACACCTTCCCCTGTCCCAGGTGCTCCAGCCCCAGTGCCCAGCCTGGCCTTGGGCACTGCCAGGGATCCAGGGGCAGCCACAGCTGCTCTGGGCACCCTGGGCCAGTCAATGCCTTACATTTTTATTTAAACACTTTGCTTCAAAATACAGCCAAATTAAGTACATTTACATATTTTTATAAATTTATCAACTTGAGGCAAAATATGAACATAATTGTGAGCTTGGTGAGGAAAAGGCACAACTGCTAAAAGACCTCATACTGGAAATCTTGGATTATCAAGCTTCAAGATTTCACTTTAAACTTGCCAAGTTTGTAGCTGGATAAGCAGATATTTTAAATAACCTCTTTCTGACTGCACTCCTCAGCTGATAGTATTTAGAAATAAACAGTATCTGTAAGTATTTTCACCTTTGTGGAGTTTTTTAATAGGAATTAGTGAGGCTGAATCTCAGGGGACAGCTTTATTTTGTTAAACCTCTAACACATTTTGTTTCATGTTGAGTCTTTGGGAGCTCTAATATGTTTTGGGTGGGTAATGTTTCCATACATTACTACTCCATTCATAATCCATTACTTGGATAATTCCTCATTTGTGAGACCTGGAGAAATTATGGTATTCACAGGCATTTTTTGAATATTTATATAATGTCATAGCAGGGCTTAGGATATCAGTTGGCTGGAGACAAAGGCAGGATCCTCAGTTATTCTCATACTTAAGTACCAGTTTGATTCCTTGGCAAAAATGTAAATTACAGCGTTGGAAGGCAAAGAATTATTGAACAAGGGGATTACATTGCAAAGCAGTTATTTCAACAGCTGCTGCCCGTAAGAGGGGATCGGAATTTTTCAGGGATGTAATTTTCCTGTGCAGAACTCTGGTACAAAGTGAGACTATCAGCACAATTAAAAGGACAAACATCCCCTGGATTCCGTGGGCTGTGCTGGGTGTGAGTTGTTCCTCCTTGGGCTGGAGGAGGAGCACGTGGAGCAGGAGGTGTTGCTGGGTTTGAGGGCAGCTCAGGCTGAGCAGCAGCTTGGGCTCTTCCACAGCCACGGGCTGGAGTGGTGCAGGTCCAGAATCCCTGGAATTTCTCCTGGAGCTGTTATCCCTGTGGCTCCCAGCTTTCCCACTGCCATTTCTGGCTGGGGAAGTTAATCTCTTGCTCCTACTAAAAGGCTTTATTTTCTGGCACAGGGGCTCCTGCCTTCCATGGCCTGAGGACATCCAAGTGTCAGTGAGCGCTCCTGGGGCAGATCCCGGGATTATCCTGCAGGAACAGCCCTAACCCTGCACTTGGCCATTTCCATCTAAGAATATAAATGACATTTTCAGAGCAGGGAAAACACAATTAATTTCCCTCCTCAGTGGAGGAAGGCGTGGAACAGGCCAGGTGAGTGAGTTGCCACCGATCACGCAGGGAACCAGGCTCAAAATCCAGAATGAATATGTCTCCTGAATGCAATTTCCAGTTCCTGGGTAGGAGGTATTTTTCCCTGTCTCCTTCCTTTGCAGCAGGAGCTCTGTTGTGACAGTTACTAATGGGTTGCAATCATCATGGATCTTACACCAGCGTGCAGCACAACCAGGAGGTGTAACAACAAGACTCCACTAAATAATCCATTTTGGCAACCTGACATCCAGGAGAAGTTTATTTTATGTAAATAACAGTTGATTTAGGTCTGGATCATTGCAGAGACTCCTCCTGGTTCTGGGACCTTTTGCCTGGGAGGGGAATTTTGGGTGGGAACACACAGAAGGAAGTGCCCACACAAACACGCAGCTGGAATGTAACACAAACACCAATGTGGGATTTGAAAAGTGCAGTGTAGGAATAAATTTTCCTCCTATAAATTCTGATCTACTCACAGGTGAAAAAGATCTTCCCATAAAGCCAGGAAACAGTAAATAATCCCTAAATAATCCCTTGGAGCAACTGAAGACAGACACAAAATTGTCCATTGTCTCATCCCAAAAGAAGAGTTCCATCCTACCTCAAGGTACTCCTTGGGACTACAGGTGTTTGGGAATCCTGGGAGGATCTGGGGTTTATCTGTGCTAGTTGGATCTAATACAAGGCAGTCTATAAAAAGGCTTTTGCAAACACTGGTGGGAATCAGTCTTATGCAGAGAAAATGTTGGAAATTATTTAAATTGCAGTGTAAGTATTTACTTTTCCTGGGATGAAATCACAGTGCCCTTGTCTCTCCAAACCCTCAGTGCCTTCTCTGGCAGCTTCCATTTGCCTGCAGTGCTAAACAGAGAGTCATCAGAGGGCTTGACTTTTGGCTTAACTTTAGTCACAGCCTTACTAACCCTGCTTAAAAATGGCCACTTTACTTAACTAAGTTGCTAAAGGATGTCCTGAATGCCCGTCCTGGTGCTCAGTCACAATTAATGGTGCAAATCCATTGTTTTTCAGGAATATGCCCTGGGTTCTTCGGTTCTTCCTGAGACATTTGAGCTGTTGCAGGGAATGTTTGTTTTTGTTTTTTTCTATGGGGTTTGAATTGAAGCAGAACTGTTTTTATGGGAAGTGTGATGTTGCTCGCATCGATTTGGCAACTGGGGAGACAGTGTTAGTGGGTGACCTTGAAAAATGTGATAAGTGGCAAGGGTGCTGAAAGGTTGAGGCACAAATGGGGTGGCTAAAAGCATATTTATTTCTAGCCTGTGCCAATGGAGAGGGGTGAAATCCATGGATCTCTTCTCCACAAGAAGAAGCTCCTCAGTAGCCATGGAGTACTTTCTACCGCATTCACCTCAGCTCTGCAGAGAAAATATTCACAGCTATAACAGGGCTATGTGAAACCTGACAACAGGGAACCTGGAAGCCTCAAAGAACAAAAATGAAGGGGAAATTTTCAGAGTGAGACTCGTAGCCGCTGCAATTTGTGTGGAAAATGATCTAGAAAAGGGTTAAAACTAGAAAAAAAACCTCACATCAGTAAAATTGTAAACACTAATTCTGCTCTGAGTAGCAGCTGCAGGTGAGTGTGGTGTGTAACAGCAGAGTGAGGAAATTACCAAACATTTCCCAATCCCTTTCTGTCTGAGACGGAGCAAACACAACCCCGAGGGTGCAGATGGTTCCTGAACCACTTAGGCATCCACACAAGTATTTGTTTGCCAGAATGAAGCAGTGATTTTTGGCTGATAACAGCAAACACAACCCCCAGGGTGCAGATGGTTCCTGAACCACTTAGGCATCCACAGAAGTATTTCTGTTTGCCAGAATGAAGCAGAGATTTTGGCTGATAATGATTTATTATCTCAGCACAGTGATAATTTAGTGGTTTCCCCAGTAAATCAGCCCAAACTCTTCAAAGAGAACTGGGAGGATCAGTCTCTATCCCTGAAAAAATCCAGTTTGCTTGGGTAGGGGCATGGCTAATTAAGGATTTGCAGGAAAACAGAAAACACAGATAAAGAAGGAGTTTATAAAATATTATTGATATCACAGGTTTGTATTGTATGAAACACACTGGGATGCCTCTGAGCAGGCAGGGAATGAATTTATGGCTTTGGGCAGCAGTGGTGGGATGTCATCTCCTGGTGGATCCCAGCCAGCTAAAGAAAGCAGGAAATCAGGGCACTCAGAGATGGATGCTGCAGGAAAAAAATAGGCTGGACAAGTCTTCTTGCTTCAGCATTTAAATAAAATTGTGCTTAGAGATACTGATGGGACAGCTGGAAAAGAAAAAAAAATCCTCCATCTTGTGCTGGCTACAAAATGTGCTGAGGTTTTACCTGGGAAATGTTTAGGCAGAGTCAGAAAAATGGGAACAGAAAGTGGCAATCTTTGAGATTCCCCCAGTTCTGAGGAAAGTTTGAAATGTGGAACATTCCAAAGAACCAGAGACTTCTGCAACCAGGACTTTGTTGCTCTGAGTAATTAAAATAACAGGGGAAAAGGAGAGCAGCTCTCACATGTAAGATTTCTCCAGTGCTTCCAGTGGCCTGGACACCACGTGACAATATTCCTTATTTTCCAGGAGGGTGTTTACCATGTTTCCTCATGATTCCTCCACATATTGGCTGTCTTTCCAAGGCAAATAAAAGTTGTGCTCTTCTTATTCTTTGTCCCATGTCTGTTTTTGTCTGAGCTCTTGCATTCCTATCCCTGGCAGTGCCCAAGGCCAGGCTGGACACTGGGGCTGGAGCTCCTGGGAGAGTGAAAGGTGTCCCTGCCATGGCAGGGCTGGCACTGGGTGGTTCCAGCCCAAACCATCCTGGGATTCTGTGATTCCCTGACACCTGGAGTAGCTCGATGCTAATCTTTGGATAATCTTTGAAATAAAACCAAGGGATGTATTTAATTAATGAAGTGGTTGATAAAGCCTCCCCCCATCCCCAACCCATCCATCTGATTGCTTTGCAATCATGAGATTTAAGGGAAAAAACACCAAATCCATAAACCCGAATTCTTTTTATTTGCCTTCTGTGAGGCTGCTTTGCCGTTGGAATTTTTCTCCATGGTCATGGAAATTAGAGAGTAGTTGTTGTTGCAGTGGCATTTGAGAGCCTCCAGGAATCAGCTGGTTCTGAGTTAAACTTCACAAAGAAACACGAGATTTTTTTGGCACGGTACTAGACACAAGTATTGTCACATTATTTCATGTTTCCCTCAATGGGAAATTCCCAAATACATCCTGTTTTTAAGTTGTATGCTAGAGGAATAATAGGCTTCTGGAGACAGATTAATTTATAAAGTGAAGAACTAAAATTCCTCCTTCAAAGATGTGACACTCATTTGAAGTCCTCACATTGTTGCAGGCACAATTGCTCCTCTCTGCTTTGTTTATCTCTAGGACTTGCATTAATTAGCACTTAGAAATGCTTTTGAAGAGCTTCATTCATCGAGTTCCTACTAAAACCATCTTTTAAAGCTCCAACTGACCTCCTCCAAGCAGCCCATTCTGGAAGTTTAACCTTCTTGGATACACTTTAATATTTTTGTCACTGCCATCATCTTCTTTTGAAATAAGTTTAAAAATGTAAAAAATAAGCTTCAAAATTAAGCCACATAAATAGCATTTATTTAGCATGTAATATATAATAGAATGAACAGAGCATTTTTGCTTTGGTATTTCCTGTGTGGCATTTATTTAATTGAAACCAAAATATCTGGAGCTATTAGAGGAATTGCTGCATTTTCCACCTGACAGGGAGGAGTCAGTCACTTTTTGGTTGCTGTCATCTCTGTGTCTTTTGTCCCTTTACTCTTTGAAGTGCAATTCAGTTTATTTTTCAGTTTATCTAAAGGCTCAGATTGAGATGTGCCCACAGAATCACGGAATCCATGGGGTTGGAAAACCCCTCCAAGACCATCGAGTCCAACCATTCCCAGCCCTGCCAAGGCCACCTTGTCCCCCAGAACCACATCCACACCTTTATTCACATCTTAGAGGAGCACGACCTGGGTATTCAGAAATAATTCCAGTCCCTGGGGAGTGGTGAGGCTGGGGGCTGTCCCTGCCCAGGCCACTGGCAGAGGGTCCCTGCCACCCCCAGGTGACACTGCCTGCCACTGCCAGGATCCATCTCTTTTCCTTTTCCTTCTGAGTTTGCCTTGTCTTAAGGGACAAAGAGTTAAAGCTTCTTCCCTCAAAGTGAACATTCCAAGCTGGATGATAGGTGCTTTTAAACCAGAGGGAAGAGCCAGCGAGGAGAGAAATAAAGAAAAGTGCTGACTTTATTCTCAACCTGGGGAGTCCTGCGCAGTGAAGGGAAGCATCTCCCTGCAATGGCAATGTAGCAAATTTCAGGAGGAAAATGGTTATTTCTTCTCTCAGGCCCAGCCATCTGTCACAGTTATTGAGACACTCCTGCTCCACTAAGTCTTGCAAAACTCTCACTGAAGTTGGAGAAGCTGAGGTGTCTTAAAGCAAAACCCACTTTCTGCTGGCAGAGAGCAGGAGGAAGCCTGAAATCTGAGGCTTTTGGAATGGAGATAACATTTTCTTGGCTTTTTGTGAATCAGTCAGGACGTGCAAAGCTAAGAACAGAATCAAAGAGAAGGGAAAATGGAAGAGTGGAGGATTGTGAGGTGCAGCATGGTCCAGCTCCTCTGGGGGGGTCCCCTCTCCAGCGGGTGAAGTGGAGCTGCTGAGGGTTGGGAGTGAGGAGCCCAGCCCATCTCATGGATGCTCTGGAGAAGTGGTGATTTGCATTTTGTGCTACGGAAAATTGTTGATCACTAAAAGGCAGATCGGCCTTTCCTGGGGCTGCTTTTATTTACGAGGGAGGGTGTGATATGTGACTGTCCTAGTCCAGAGCCAACTGGAAGCCGTTCTGTTCTGGAGTCAACCCAGAAATTAATTTGCTTGTCTGAAAGCCAAACCTACCTTGTCTGCTCTCACGTGTTTTATTTACTGCTCCATCTTTTTGGAGCTCTTTGTCAATAGATTTACAAATACTGTCCTTTAGTGAGGAATTCTGAGGAAGGATTTTTTATCCAGGATGTTTCCAGTGATCCTTCTACCTTCTACTTAATGTGCAATGTTTATTTATTGCCGTGTTGTATGATTGCAATAAACAATTGCAGCTGTCAGTTCCTTCTGATTAAATACCGTATTTGTTAAATAAATAAAATGATAGTAATGAACTGGGCCATTCTTTGCGTGTAATGTATGGCTTTCATATTTCTGACACTTGGGAAGATATATGAAATGCTGATGTGCAGGAGAAGGCCTGTAAATCAACGGGAGCTGGAAAAGATTCGGATCTGCTTCCTTGCAGAGGGTCATCTTTGCCATTAGAAACTCTGAGGGCACTTTTGACTTCTCTCTGGGCCAAGAGGAGCTGGTCTGAGGAGGAGGCTGGGCCCAGAGGACGCTCATCAAGAGCTGGTGAAGGAAGGATTTTAAAGCACACGAGCTCTCTCAGGATGTGCAGGAAGATTTGTGTGCACAGTCAAAGGGTCAGGGGCTGGGGCAGGATCACAGGTGGAGTCCCCATCCCTATTCCTGACCAGCAGCACCCCCAGGGTGGCTCTGCTGCCGGGGTTGGTTATTGGTCCCAGCAGAGCCACAACTGAGGAGCAGGAATTTTTCCTCTCTGGCTGCAGGTAACTCCAAGGCGCACAGGGCAGAACCCCTCACGTGCACTTTTTAATTAAAGGATTGGTTTTATTCCCATGCAAACCGAGCTGTGTTATTTGGTGGTTAAAGCTGTGGGTTTCTCTGCTGGTGGAGGTAAGGTGTTAAGTTTGGCTGCTGGAGGTGTTTCCAAGAGCTTCCTCGCAGCAATTCCCACCGATTCAGTAATTCATGTGCAAGGTGCTCTCACACCTCCTCTTCATTTTATTCTCAGCATTCCGCAGAGCAACCTTATCTCCACCTATCAATTATGGTGGTATTAATTTATACCGCTCTGTATATCTCTCTTACTTTGCTGTTTGTCGCACGCTTGCTTAAAATATGTCAGCGTCCCTGAGTCTGCAAAATGAGGCCAGAACGGAGCAGTGCAGGGTTATTTATGGGCAAATGCCCCAGCAGGGGTTTGGTGGTGGGTTTGTTGGGTTTTTTTTTGTTGTTTTTTTTTTTTTTTTTTCTGAGAGGGCTTAAATAACGAACAAAAATAAGATTTAAAAAAGTTGTCAGAAGAGTACCCAGAGATACTGTGCAAACAGGAAGCATTTTGATTATGTTCGCTGGTGCAAAATTAGTAAAGAGTTTGAAATCGTCTTGTGCTTACAGATTCCATTGTTTTCAAAGAATAATTCCATCTATTTTAACATTTTCAAGTATAATTCCATTGGTAATAGCTCTTCCTTTGATTGTGAGCTGCGCTAATTGAAAGGTGTGGTGCAGTGTCTGTTTTGGCAGTTATGCTTATATCTTTTGTTTAAAAACTCAAAGTGTTGGCTTTCCTGTCCAGCCTTCCTTAGTATATTCTGTTTTGGTGATGTGATGACAGACTTACAGTGTGTTTCCTTGTGTGTATGGTAACAGATGTTTATGTGAATAACAGACTTTTTTATGAAGGCACACACTTTATAGCCAAATACTAATTAAAAATAATTGCATGTAAGCATTTTTGTTTATTCCCTGTTGTGCATCTTTAATCATTTGAAATCACCTGCAGTTGAAAACTGAGGCAAAGATTTGATACTGCAATTATAAGAGGCCATCTGACTCTATATTAGAAAGGAACAGCCACACATTTGAAGAGGAAATTATTACAAAAAGTGTGTGAATTCCTGCCCTCTTGGAATTTGCTTTTATACAGGATGAAAATACCAGCGCATGGTTTTGTTACACTAATAGAAGTTTAAGGTATCTTATCTCTCCAAACAATCAGTTCTTGACTGACATCCTGTTCAGGACATATTCTGTGCACTAATAAGCTCATTACAAATATATTTTAATTAGACGTGTAACAGATGGTTCACAGTAAATACGGGCAGTGGTACTTTTTAAAGAATAGAGAAAAAAACCACAGGTTCTTTTTAAGGACTCAGCATCTCGGGTTGGATTTATCAATAGCTGATTGAGTTAAGCAAAGGGAAAATTACTGTCAAAAGCACTTGAAGTCTTGAAAGAAGTAAAAACTGAACAAACCCAAAGAAAACCCACCAAAGGCAGCGTTAGCAGAAGTGTGTGTGTTCAATAACGACCAATCAATACTGAAATGAAAGGGACATTTTCTCAGGCTTCCAAAACACTTTAATCTTCCCACAGAAGCAAGGCAGAGTTTTGTTCCAGATCCCGCCTGTCACTGACGAGAGGCCACAACGATTCTCTCCCTCTGCTTTCTGGATCTCTCCATCAGATCTGGGAAATAAATTTAAAATAAAACCCAGGCCCGTACTTGGCTCAGTTTCCTGTCCAGAGCAGAATCCTTGGGAGGGCAGGGAAGGATCCCTGTCCGTGGAGGAGGGAGTGTGCCACAGCCAGCCCAAAGCAGATGTCCATGGTTGTGGTTCCAGTGCATTTTCCTACCTGGGATGGGATCAGGAATTGCTGCCTCACCTGCTGCCAGCCTTAGCTCCCTCCTGATATTCACAAAGAGAACAGCAGTTTTTAATAACATGTAAATCCATGGCTGTGTGGGTTTGTGGAAGTCATGGAGGTGCATCAAAGGGACATGCAGGTGATGGTTCTGGTCTGTACATTTTATTTCTTGTTTTCTTGGAGGAGTGAATGGGAATGGTTGATTGAGCCCATGGTTTGAAGGTTCCCAGCAAAAGGAATTGCTCTGCACAGGTTCCCCAGAGAGGGAAAAGGAGTAATTTAGATAAATTTCACAATTATAATTTACTGAAGAGCTTCTGGAATTATACAGTCACAGAATCCCAGAATTGTTTGGGTGGGAAGGAACCTTAAATCTCATCCAGTTCCACCCCCTGCCATGGCAGGGACACCTCCCACTGTCCCAGATTGCTCCAAGCCCCAGTGTCCAGCGTGGCCTTGGACTGGCTTTTAAAAGCAGAGGACTTTTGTACAGCAGTTTTGGACTGGTTTGGAACAGGAAACAACTTCAAGTACTGTGCACCCTGAAGTTTGTTCTTCCTATGGATTTAAAGATGAGACTGAAGGAGTGACATCTCTTAAGAATATTTTCCTCCTCTGCCACTCCAGTGCTGAATTTCTTCTTGGGTGACATCCCTGTCTGTGAGCAAAGAGTCCAGTGACAGTGTCCCACCTTTAGGCTGGTCTGCTGGGAAATGGCTTTCAAATATTTAAATATAAATAAACAAAATAAAAATAAAAATAAAAATAAAAATAAAAATAAAAATAAAAATAAAAATAAAACCGAATATGAATATGGATATGAATATTAATAATATAGGAGATACAACAGATTCTTGTGTCCACAATGTGTAAGGATCTGCAGGAGCCCATGTGGATGTTCCCTGACTCCTCCAGCCTGTGCCACCACCAGGCTGTGACTGGGCACCCAGTCCACCCCCATTCTATTGATTGGACTATCAAATGTTATTGTTCTTTTTTACCTTCTGGAACCTAATATCTTAGGGTAAACATGGCTCAAAGGAGGATCCAGCAGAAAAAATTATATGATATTTGACCTTTTTGTAGCATAACATTTCTGGAAAATATTATCTCACATGAGATTTCGTGCAGTAATGTTGGGATTAATTATGTGATAGATGTAGCACGATGTAAGTGCTTTTCACAGTGTGCTAGTGCAGGTAGGATAAAGCTGTCTGCAGTTCAGGCTGCCTGGGAGCATTTTTGGGGGGTTGGAGAAAGATTCCTGGTTCAAAGAGCCCTACCAAGGAGTAAATACACCCTCAGCCAACAGGATGCCCTTGTAATGCAGCTTCTGTCTGGATCTGCAGCTGCAGCACTGCATAGAACAGGTGTTAAAATCACTGGTAGTAAATAACTGGCTAATTCTGGTTCTAACCTTAATTATCAGCTGTGCTTCCATGTCCACTTCCAAACCCATTCCCTGCTTTCACCATTTAAGCAGGAGCACATCAGGCTCATGGGGAGAAGCATTATGGGTGTCACTTAAGGTAAATGAGCAATTGTAAATTAAAGTCAACAGAGTAAGGATGGGGTTTTTTACCACCTGAGCAGCTGCTGGAAAATAGAGCTGCTGGGAGAGAGGGTTCTGTCTGGTGACCGACAGTTGCTTGGTGCAGGATGTTAGGAAGGAAAAATTTTATATGAGCATAAATGATGAGATCTATTTTTAGAATGGATCTAGATCTCATCATGTTATATATATATTAAAAAAAAGAGGTTTTTCAGTAGAACACACTGTCAGGGGATGTTTGGATGAACTGGTTTGCGTGGATAAGGACTGGGAAGCAGCTTCCTCTCACATTAGTGGAGCTGAGTGTCCAATTCTGACCTACATTCCTTTATTAACCTTAGGGGTGGTTTCCAGCTCTGACTGACAGGTTGGGCTTTGTGCTGCATTTACCTTGGGATAATTTTTGGAGACAGCAGCTGGGGCTGCCCTGCCTGGATCCCTGGCTGGACACTGGGGCTGGAGCACCTGGGACAGGGGAAGGTGTCCCTGCCATGGCAGGGGTGGCACTGGCTGGGATTTGGGGTCCCCTCCAACCCAAACCATTCCAGGATTCTGTGATTCTGGTTTATATTCCATTGGAAAACACGGGGGCTCAACACCAGTGACAATTAGAAATAAAAATCCAGTTTAAATTTTAAAAAAGGGAGAATGTATGGGGGAGAAGAGAAGCAATCAGAGCCCAGGGAGGGAGCAGAAGGACGAGGAGGCCCCAGTTCTTTTGCAAAGATGATTCTGGAATAGTGGGGAGGGAAATGGGGGGGATCATCCTGCACTGGGCACAAGCTGGAGGTGATGAAGGTACCTGAACACATTAATTCCTTCTCAGAGCTCTCCATCCAAGGCTGGGCAACACCAGAATTTGCTATTTATGTGCAGGTGGGACATGTGGCACAAATTGTATCTGAAGTTGCATCACGTTCCTCAGACTTTCCCTGGATTTGACTGGTAAAGGTGGTGGAAGCACAATTTGCAGGCAGATGTACTTGGCAGCCCTTGCATCTCTCAGGAAGTATTGACAACATTCCCAAAGACCTCTGGAAAAAAATGTTGAAACTATGTGGTCTAATATCTGTTCCTTGCCGGGATCACATCTTATAAATTCTGCATCTTTCTGCAGTTACATCACAGATTACATTATTTATTTTGCAATGCAGCAAACACAGCCATGGAGAAATGTTTGACAAATGGCTTTTTGCAAATATCCCCAGAAAAAAAGGAGGCTGTTATTGAAGTGCTTCATGAGTGATAACATGGAAAAGTCGAGAGAGAAATATTCATAATATTTTCCAATTTATTTACCTGTGTTTGAGCAGGCCTTTGAAATTTTTAACCATCCAAACCAAGTTTTTCTGCTTTATTGTTGTGCCTTCAGGGAATAAATGTCCAGTTACACGCTCAGATTGGACAGAGGCTGGAACAAAGTTCATTTCATACAATATTTTAAACAAAGTAATCGTGGCACCAGAAAGTCCAGAAGCGGTATCAGATATTCCTGGCTCCTTTCTATGGCAGAAATGGTCAATGACTTTCTTATTTTAGGAAGCAAAACTTTACTATGGTATAAAACTAGAAAATGAGAAGGGATTTTTTTTTTTTCATTTTGCCTGTCCTTTCTGCTTTGAAGTTTGAAAACCCCTCCAGATTTCATTATAATTTAGATGTGTTTTATTTTTAAATTGAAGTGATGTGAGGTTTTGCAGTATTTTAAATGATATTATGACATCTTTGCACATTTTACTGTCCTTTGTTCATTTTTATTTCACTCTTTTGTTATTTCCAGAATCCAACAAAAGCTGTTTTAAGTGTGAATTATTTCTTGGATTATTAAGATTTTTTTTTTAATTGAAGCAGAATTTCCTAAGTTTCATTCATATTTAAATTTCCAGTCTTTCAGAGGGGCCTGGCTTGTTTTATGCACCAGCTGACGATCCCTATTCCAAGTTTATTCCCATTTTTCCTGTGGTTCTGTCACTATTCCAGCTGTGCAGGGCGTCACACACTCCTTTAATTTTTTTGCTTCATCTGCTTCAGTCTGGGCTTGATGCAAGCCCAGTCATTTAACACCATTTGATCTTCATGAGTGTGATCCCTGCAGGAATCACAGCCTGGAAGGGCCCTGCAAGGCCTGGTCATCCCCTCTCCCCCACTGACCCGTCCCCTCTTCTGCACCCAGAGATAATTTGCTGAGCATCCCTCCTTTTTCCATCAACTTTGAACCCACGTGCCAAAATTTACTGAAGAGCTTCTGCGGTGAAATCTGGGGAATATATTTTTATTCTGATAGAAATAAAATTGTGACTGGAATTGCATTTCTAGGGAATAAACGTTGGATGCAGGATTGATGATTAAATGATCTGATTTTACTGCTGTGCATTAAAAAGTGCTAGAAACAAATTTAATTGTTTTTACAGTAAACATTTAATCTCTAATGCTGAAATGATTATTTATATGGGAGGCATGGAGCAGGGAATGTTTGGCAATCACAGAAGGAAAAGACTCTCATGTCATCCATCCCCTCTCCCTGCTGGGGCTGTCTGGAGAGGTCCTTCCACTCTTCCCACTGGGACACTGAAACTCAGCTCTATATTTTATTTCTATTTAATTTTTTTGCAGTTATGATTTCCCTAAACTCACGTCAGGAAAGAACTGCAGCTTTAATTATTCTCTTCTTTTGATTAACTATCTTAAAATAAACATTATGCTACTCTTCCCATCCTTTCCCTTTTTTCATTACTTATCCAATTCGCGCTGTTCATTAATCTTGGGGGTTTTCCATGACACCCTAATGGCTCCTGCTGCCCAGCAATCATTATCCCAGTGCAGCTTGTCACCAGCTCTTCCATCCATCAGCCCCTCTCATCTGTCAGGGCTGCGGCTCTGCCACGGCACTGCCCAGGCCACTGGAAATCCCCAAATCCTCCATTTCTCATCCGAGGGTGCTAACCCGGTGTTAACCCCGCCAGATCCATGAAATTAAGGTTTGAGAGGTGGGTGACAGCCCGGGTGAGGAGCAGGTAGTGAGATGTCTTTGCTGTGCTTCACTTCTGCCCCGTGTTCTGGGTGAGGCCTGCTGGGTTTTGCTGTAGACTTCCAGTTGTGCACCTCAGGCACTCAAAAAATGGGGAGCTGAGCACTGAATTCCATGAAAACAGCATAAACATATAGTAAATACAGTGGGGTTTTTCCCAATTCTTTCAGACCCAACCAGTTGCTGTGTCCAAAGTTTTCTCCTAGATCACAAAGTCTAGAAACAGGTAGAAAGCCAAGCCCCTGAATGAACAGCATTCCCAAAAGCTCAGACCCCCAAACAGGAACGTAAAATATTGTGAAAGCTGGCTATAAACCCCCAAGCAGCCCTGGGAAGAAGGATGGAGCTGCACTTGGGTTTCCAACACCCCTCCCAAGTGCCTTCTGCCCTCCCAGAGCTGAGGGGATGCAGGGCCCAGGTGTTTATTCAGCCTGTGGAACTCACTGTGAGCTCCGTTATTAACTCAGGAGTTCTCCCAGCTTGAAGACAGTGAGGAAACCCCTTTGAATTGCAGAGGATTTTAAGATGACTAAAGGGAAACTTTCCTTGCAGACAAAGTGTCAGCAAAGCCAGCAAGTGCTTTGGATGGAGGAAGTTCAACCTATTCCTCACCCACCCATTAAATTCAACCAAAAATCCTGTTTTCACCTTGTCTCATGCTTCTTCACCCTCCCATGGAACACCCTGTTAACAATTTGTGGAGGTCTCTTGCCTGGAATATCCCTGCTCCACCAGACTGTTGACTCCAATTTCATAAATGTGTAAGAAGTGAGCAAATTAAGTAGTATGAACTCTGACAGTCCTCTGACACTGCCAGTGTAGTGTACTGGCCCACACATGCTGTACAGCATAATGATTACATTACAATCTTGTGATATTATTCAAAATGACTTCAGATAAATGAATGATAAACTAGGGGTTATGCTTCCTTTATTACAGGGCTGATAAGGTAGCTAATCAGTGTCCAAGTATATGTCATTACATAAATTATGAAGCAGGGTTTGATGTGTTTTCCCCAAGAGCCAGCGCCCGAGTGTCATCTGGTGTGAGGCTGCAGCCTGAAAAATGAATTCTGAAAACAACAGTCGGTTTTGTTCCAACTGGATTAATAAATTACTAATAAATAACCTTAAAAGGTTGCAGGAGAGTCCTTTAATCTATTAGTAGAATTTTCTACCAACGAATCCTGCGTTTTCTCTCGTATCAAAGATTAACTTCCCATGCAAGGAGTTGAACCCTCACGCCCCCTCTGAAGGAATGATCTTTTGACAGCTCTGCAAAGAATAAATAAGGCATTCAGATTGCTCTTCTCCTGCCTGGAATGAGCCCAGGGCACTTGGGAAAGACTCCTGGACAGGACCGAACCCCTCTGTGAACCACCAAGTGATTTTGGCAGTTGGTAAATGCAGGTGCTGCCCATCCCTCTCTTCTTCTCAGGGTGGATGGACCTCAGTAGAAAGATGAATCCAGCAGAATCACTGAGGTTGGAAAAGTCCTGGAAGGTCATTGAGGCCAACCATAAACCATGATCCCCTCCCCTGATGCATCCTCTCGTTCACCCCTAAATATCAATTGTGTGATGTGACCCACCAGGAACTTTGCTGACTCAAATGTTTTACCAAAAACTCTGCTCAGACCTGATCCTTCCAGCAAAGAGCTCCTGAGCTGCCCCTCTAGTGCTCCACATGGTATTTATGGGGAGTGAGAGGTCTCAAACTGCCCTGCTCCCTAGGCAGTCAAACTAAGATTAAAAATAGATATTATTTGAAAACATGATTCTATACTTTTCTGAAAAAATACTCCAAAATTCTATGAATTAGGAGCAATGGAGGCTTTTCCAAGAAATTTTACAATATGAAAAGACCCTTTTGTTTTTTCTCCACACAGTGAAAACTGTTTAGGCAACGGGGAGAAAAAGCTCCTTCTGTAGAACAGATGTTTTCTGTTGAAGGCACTTTTTGAGTGCATTTGACCATCTCTGTGAGCCCACTCACTCCAGGAATGCTGAGAGCTGAGGGGACAACATTTGGCTGCAGTTACACGGACACAAATCCACTGCACTCAGGTCTGTCAGTCTGACAAGACTTCCAGCTTGAGTTCATTGTAACTGCACCTGACCTGAGCCCATTCGAGTGAAGATTGACTTACAGAGCACTCGGATTTACAGATACTCCCAGCAATGTTTACATAGTTCTCTGGGTGTTTCAGCTCTAATCCTATTGCTATCAGAATTCACTTTAAACCTTATTTTTCATTTAGTTGCTGAAATATAGTTGGAGAGTCACTTGTGACTTGAATGAGAGTAAGAGAAAGAAATGGGGCTTTTCCTTTTATTGGTGCCAAGGTGGAGCTGCTCCTGCAGTGCCCACAGGGATGGGTGAGATGTAGGATGATGATGTGGGAATAACCCAATTAGGCATTTTGAGTGGAAATTTGCTTATCCTGAGCTGTGTTAACAGTGGAGGTTGGTCTTCCAACCAGTGAGCATCTTGTGTGAGGAGGATGAGGGGAAATGGACTCAAAGGGACAGAGAGTAAGTTTAAATTACATATTGGGAGAAAAAAATCCTTAGTTTTTAAAGTAGGAATTAAATTAGGAGTTTTAGATTAGGAATTTTTTAGTTAGGGATTTTAAATTTTTAAAAAGGGTGGTGAGGCCCTGGCACAGGTTGCTCAGAGAAGCTGTGGCTGCCCCATCCCTGGAAGGGCTGAAGGCCAGGCTGGATGGAGCTCCAAGCAAACCCTGATTGCATTTAATTATTCAGGTTATTTTCACTGATTATGATATGCAAATGTAAGCACAAGGAATATCCTAAAATCCTTGTCATTATCCCTGTCTCAGGCTTTGGGAACACAACATCACCTCTTCCCAAGGGTTGTTTCTTTGGGGGTCTCTTGTAATTTGTGTCAGAAGTGCCAGAGTCACACAGGATGACACCAGTGGTGGCACCAGCCCTTGAGCCCCTGTTGTCTGATTGAGAGCAAGACAAAGGCAGTGAAATGGAAGAAGAGAAAGAAGGCAAGAGTAGCAGCAAGCAGGTAATGCCATGTGCTCACTGAGATCTGAGCCAGGTGGCTCTGAATCATCTGAAAGGACTATTAAAACTTAATTCATTAAACACTCTACACTCTGATTGCTCCTCAACCATCAACAATTTGTCCACTTTTTTGCAGCTGTCAGAACTATCTCAGAGACTGATGAGATTTGGATGTTTTGAATAAACATCTAAATTGTGCATGTTTACCAAAACCAAATCCCAAAGTATGATGTGTTCTCTGACCATTAGTGGGAACTCATCAGCCATAACCAAGAGATCAGTTCCTTCACTTTAGCTCTTCAAAAAGCCTCTCTGCAGGAAAAAAAGAGCAGCAGGAAGTGAAAGTTGGCCTCAACTAATACATAAGTAGGTTTTGAACCCAACACCAGCCCAATGAAAGTCACAGCAATGATGAATGAGGGTCCCTGCGAGTCCCCACATCCTCATCCTCCCTTAGCTGAGACTCTCTGGAACTTAATACTCATCAGACGAAAAAAAAGTTTCAGGAAAAACTCAGGATAGGGAAAAATCTGGTTTAAATGGATTAGCTGTGCATGGCTCAGTTGGCACATTGACTGTGTCCTGTCACTATCTGCCCACCTAAGGAGTCACTCAGCTCCTTTTTGTAATTCACCTTCAAGCACTGAAAGGCCACAACGCCTGGAGACTTCTTCAAATGAGCTGCAGGATTCCTGGGTTTAGGGCCAAAGCACCATTTGCTCTGCAAACCCAGGGGCTGTGGTCTTGCACAAAGCTCTGGGTGGGATGGGTTGTCATGGGCTGTGTGTGGGATGCTGGCTTTATACACCAGCAGCAATGTGGGGATGTCCCATCAGCCAGGGACACGCCAGGACCCTGGAATTGGGTTCCCACCTCCTGAAAAAATCATGAGAAGTGCTTTGACTCTTAATCCAGCCATAGACTGAGAAGTGCAAACAGGATCTTTATCAAAGAACTTCTAAGAAATGAAATGCAAAAGCAGAACAATCCCTTTATCATCCAAAACGATGATAAATGGCAGTTTGAAAGTAGAACAATTTGTTCTCGTGTAGAAGCACAGGACCTGAACTGGGTATATATTTTTTTCACTCTTAGACTATTCTCATCAGTTTCTTCATGCTCGTATTAATAACAATTAATTATAATTTTATCCTGATATAGCTATGTTGACTGAAATAGAGTCACACAGGGGATTAATTTGGTCCAGGATACTTTTCCATCACTGCATTTCTTGCCCGTGTTTTTTCAAAGCATTATTAGAATAAATTAATTTGAAAATTGTTAATTGTTCAATTGTTAATTGAAAAGTTAATCTTATTCTCCAGATTCTCCAAACAGAAAACCTGTGATTCTTCTCAGCAAATATTTACAGCCCAGGACTTGGGCAGTGAGTGAGGATGCAGCCGCCACGACGGGAGGACAATGGAAATTTTTAAACCCAAACACGATATTTACAAAGTCTGTTGCACACAATGGACAATATTGTAAAAGAAAAATATAATACATGTGCACAATAAGGTGAGAGCAAATACGTTTTCATTTTTTATTTTGTTGACTAGTATACAAGGTTCTAAAAAGAGATTTTTTTTTCTCCCTTTGTGAAGAACGCACTACAGATTTACAATACTATATTCCACTGTATACATTTGCTAACAAAAAATACCACTGCTGTATCCACACCAGTGACAAATCTGCCAGGAAGTGACTAGTTGATATGCCTTTTTATTACTGCAGCTGCCTTGTTTTTTCTAGTCAAAATAAAAGAAAATCACAGGATCCTTAAAATAATAGCTGACAGCAGGTAGTTACTGAGAAATGCATGTCCCTGGCTCTTAACTTTGTAGCATCCATCCAGATGGCAGATTAGAGGCTGGGATCTGCAGGTTGGTGACAAATACATGGGTAATAGCATTCAGCTTGCCTAACTGTAAAAGTGAATTCACTATTCCTCTTTGATTGTAGACCTGACATGTCAGATGAGAGGAGCCTCTGGAAGAAGCTGCCAAAGCAACAGGACAAATAAATGCCAGACACAAGCGCTGCTTGATGTAGGATTACAAACACTGTACCCATCATCAATTCAAATTTAGCTGAGATGTAAAGCCAGCGGTGGGGGAACGTCGCACGAGCAGCGGGAGCACGGAGGGCTGGAGGGAACCTGGGCATGGATATAGGAGGCAGGAGGCCCCCAAAGGCCTCTCTCCATGAGATTTGGTTTGCCAGGAGAAGGGAAAGCTCCTGGAATTGCCCTCCTGACATCTGGCACGGGAGGTGCTGAGGAGCCAGCGCCTGGTTTGCCCCTCTGCCCTTGCCCAGGCTGTGTTATCAATCACTCAGCTTTGGCACAGCCCTCAGCCATCTCACTCCTTCTCACTCTTCTAATTTTTCTTAATTTCCTCAAACTCTTTTTATTTTTCCTTAATGCAAAGTTCCCCCTTTTCCTTCTTTTCCTGAGAAGCACAAAACCAAACTCAGGGATGAGGCAGTGCCAGCTTGAGCCTCATCTCTTAATGCTGACTTTGCACAGGCAGAGTCTTCCAAAGCCCAATTACTCCAGCCAATAATTAGCTGTGGATGCCAGCTGAAGCTCTCTTCGTTGGCTTTCACCCTCTGCATTAGTCACAGGGCACAAATCCCATATTTGGGGAAATTTCATTTTTATTGCATGGAAAAAATCCTGCTAGGAGCAGAAATGATGGTTTCTAGGGCTTCCACTGATCCCAGTGTCACTCAGAGCACTCACAATTTCAGTGCTGGACTTGGGAAGAAGATGCTGAAAAAGGCAGAGCAAGCTCCCATGCTGTGGGAGGAACTTTATCCCAATATTCCTAGTTCACTTCTTTTGCACTGTTATGTTATCAAAACAAAAATATAATGTCTCATGTATAATTTTTACATGTCTTGTTTATTCAATGAAGATGAAGAGTAGCATTGTTGTTGGTAGTTGGAAAGATGCAGGTAGGGAAAGTCTTTATTAGAATTAATCACAGCTCAGGGCTTCACATTCAGAGTTGCCTTCAAACTCCAGGCTGCTCTTCCTTTGCCAGGAAAAAACACTATCCATTGAAGCCAGCTTTTTAAAAAGTAAAGGTTATGTAAATCTCAGGAAATCCCACTTTATATATGGATTTGTTCAACAGGTGTATGTGAGATAACATGAAACAACACGGCAGATTAAAAAAAACCCTGTTTAAATAGAATAAATAAGTATAAATGCATATTCTAAAATGTCTATTTGTGATTGTGTATTTTGCCTTGACTTGTGACATCCTCTCTTCCTATAGAATTGTGGAATATTCTGAGTTGGATCCCATTGGGATTATTGAGTCCAGCCCCTGGCTCTGCAGAGACCCCCCAAAATCCACCCTGGGCATTCCTGGCAGTGCTGTCCAAACTCTCCTGGAGCTCTGGCAGCCTCAGGGCTGTGCCCATTGCTGGGGAGCCTGGGCAGTGCCAGCACCCTCTGGGGGAAGAACCTTTCCCTAAATCCAACCAAAACGTCCCCCTGACAAAACTTCAGGACATTCTTGACAGCTTCTTTACACCACTGCTTTTGCTCTTCTCTCCCTGTTTTATTACTTACATGACAAATTATATTGAAAAGCCAAATGCAAGAAAGACAACCAAAGCTCAATGTCAAACTGCTGACTAAAATTTTCCAAAAATCAAGTCCCTCCTTCCTGATCATTGAGGAATTAGCTGGGAATGCTGCACAGCTTTCACTTATACCCAAAAAAAAGTAATCCTCTTGTTGTCTCCTTCCTCCAGCAGGACTTGAGCACCCCCAGCCCATCCTCCCAAGGAGCAGGAGTTCCAGCAATGAAGGTTAAGTCGTGCTTTACATCTCACAGGTTTAAGGCTGAATTCTGGCTTAATTCAGGGGATTTCAAGCTGTGTAAGCAGAAGCAGAATTTGGCCTAACTCTGTAATCTTTGCTCAAAATTAAAGCTCAACAGATGAGAATGAGCTTTTTTGTTTTTGTCGTTGTATTAAACCTTTATCTTCCCCATCTGAAAAAGCTTTTGCAGATCAAGTAGACCTGCAGTTCCATCAAATTGCTCTGTATTGCTGCAGTGAAAACTGAAGATTATTCTATTTAGATCAACAAAAGTAATACAAAGTAGTCCAGATTCAAAATCTTTTTAAGAGAATACAGGATAATGACTATATCTACCAGATTTTGTATTGATAAAGTACCAATGTTTCAATTAATTTGCTCTGACATTTAAAGCACAGCCCTTCCTCACCTCCCCTTAGCACCTACACAGTAAAGTTTCTTTACTGAAGATCTGCTTTTCCCAGCGCTGATTTATTGCCCACAACTCTCAACATTCCTGCACCATTTTTATCCTAACTGATACTGATGCTCAAATAATCCTGTTTACCAGCTAGTCATCTAATCATCGCTTTACATAATCATATTTATATTAAGGAGATAGGAACAATTAACTTTGTTTTAAGTGTAGTTATTTGAAATACAGTAGTGGTAATATCTGCCAGAAGCAAATAAACATATTAGCAGGAAATGCTTAAATGATCTGGATAACCCTATGAGCCGGCATAGCAGGTGGTAATATCCTGTTTTTAAATTACATTTCAGCAAGTGAACATAATAAATCCTCTTGTGTTATATATTTCGCTGGTAGCAACTTATACTCACATTATTCTATTTGACCTCATTACTGCTAATCATTATCACATTTTTAATAGCTGCCACAGTGAGTGAAACAGTTAATACAGTATTTCTTGCCGAAAGAGAGCCTGTCAGGTTATTGATGACAAATTAAAATTAATAAAGAAGATCTGTGTTGAATTTGAGGGAATGGAATAACTGCGAGCATCCAGATGATTGGAAAGGCCTCTGGGGTACTCTGTGAAGAGTAATGTTTTTGGTGTACGTGTATTGTCTTGAAAGGAACGCTAAAACTGCCAAATCTCTGCTTTTGCCTGGAAGACTTCCTGAAATAGGAGCTGTATTCTTTTGGCCCTCATCACATGTAATTTATCCCTGGGAGAGTTATTTCCTGCTCTGTACACCTCCGCTCGCTGCTGCAATAACAGCCCGTTGTTGGGGCTCCGCGCTTTTATTTACCTCGCTGAGGATCTTTACAAGAACCATCACCGCCAGGGCCAGATGAGGCAGTAAACAAGTAGAACTCCAATCCTGAATTCCTGCCCTGCTCCTGGCTGGAAATTTAGCCTATTGCTATTTAGTTAAAACTTTCTGGGGCTCTCCATTCCTCCTTGCAGCAGCGGCAAAGTATCGCTGCCCCCCGTCTGGGCCACAGTCCTGACCGCGGGTACTGGGTGCTCACTAACTGGTTTTATAAAAAATTAATGCATTTACATGTCCTCTGAATGCTCCTGCTCGTGTTTATTAGAGGTGAGGGCTCTGTGGGGAGAGGGTGGTGTGGTGGGAGCCGTTCCCTGTAGAGGAGGGACCGTTCAAGGCCATCCCGAGGTCCTGAATTAATTGCATGTCGCGGTGTTAGCTCAGTCCTTAGCAGACAGGAGCCCACACCGCAGAATCACCACACATAATTTTGACTGTGCCCAGGAGGCAGACCAGGGAGACTGAATTATCTCTTACCAAAAGAGAAAGTAGTCCTTTGAGGTCAACGGCGGAGGTCGTTGGTGGGTCAGTGCACAGAAACGCCAATGTGAGATCTGCCCTAAAAAGGGAAAAAATAATGGGCCAATTACCGCGCGTAAGCAACTCGTGCAGAATTCCTTCACACAAAGGGGTTTTCTTTTGGGACAGAGGAAGAACCAGCACCAGATAACAGAAGCAGCATTGCAGGGAGGTGCACGCATGAATTTTTTGCAAAGCAAAATAGAAGGTGTGGCCATTAATTGCTTGGGAGCCGTTGAGTGGCAGAGCTGCTGTGTAGCATTCAGCAGATTCATCTGTATTTTCTCTGAGTATGAAACAAAGCTCTGGTGGTTCATAGGCTCTGCTGTTCACTGATATTGGTACACTTTGCCTACAAAAAGGTGACATTCTCACTCTAAAAATCACCTAAATGAGGAGCAGCCAAAAATAGGGTTGTTCCTTTTAAGAGTTTAGGTTCCTTTTAGAAGTTTTGTTTCTTTTAGGAGTTATTTAGAAGTAACTCTGGAGGGGAGAAAAGTGGCATTATGGACTTAGGTGTTGCAGAGAAGTGGAGCAAGTTTGAGAGGTGTAAACTCTGTCTCTAGCTTCAACTCCAACAAACCCTTTCCCCACTGCTGGCCTGAGACCTGGTCCTTTTGGAGTGTTGACACTCAGCAATTGGATTTCCAGTAAAAAGTTGTCAAGGGAGGTTTTGGTTGGGTGTCAGGGAAAGATTCTTTCTTTTAGAAGTTTTGTTTCTTTTAGGAGTTATTTAGAAGTAACTCTGGTAACTCTGGAGGGGAGAAAGTGGCATTATGGACTTAAGTGTTGTAGAGCAGTGGAGCAAGTTCGAGAGGTGTAAACTCTGTCTCAAGCTTCAACTCCAACGAACCCTTTCCTTTTGGAAAGGTGCTTTTGGAGTGCTGATAGTCAGCAATTGGATTTGCAATTAAAAGGTGTCAGGGGAGGTCTTGGTTGGACATCAGGGAAAGCTTCCCCCAGAGGGTGCTGGCACTGCCCAGGCTCCCCAGGGAATGGGCATGGCCCCGAGGCTGCCAGAGCTCCAGGACAGTTTGGACATCACTGCCAGGGATGCCCAGGTTGGATTTTGGGGTCTCTGTGTAGGGTCAGGGGACTGGATGATCCTGGTGGGCCCAGGCTGCCAGAGCTCCAGGACAGTTTGGACATCACTGCCAGAGATGCCTAGGGTGGGGTTTTGGGGTGTCTGTGCAGGGCCAGGGGTTGGACTGGAAATCCTGGTGGGTTCCTTCCAACTCAGGATATTCCATGATTCTGTGATTTAGGCCTCCATCTGCACCTAGAAATGCACCTCCTCACACCATGATTCTGTGATTTAGGCCTCCATCTGCACCTCCTCACTCAGGATGAAAGGGCATTAAGAGCCCCAGCACTAAAGGTAGAACCGGTGTGTTTGACAAATACCACTCCAATTGCTCTGCTGGTGAAATTTGAAATAAAAATATAGGAAATGAGGAGTTAATTCAATTAAACATTTTCCCACCCACATTTTACCTTTCCTCACCACTCAAGGGAATCATTCATGGAAAGTATATCACCAGCAGACTTATTTTTACCATTATTTTTAACTTAATGAGTATACCTTCCACATCAGAGCGAAAGTACAAAGGTTAAATTTTACATTAAGAGCACATTGCAACATGGTATGCAAATATCCCTATGCAAATCTAGAGCCGGCAGAAGATAAATGTGTTTTATTTTTAACCAGTTAACTATGACTGTGAAGTATGGTGCAAGATATTCAGTAGTTTCATTTTATATCTTTCTTGTAAATAATGCATAAAGTATGTAGATGTTGTCAAAATATGATGAAGCTATTAGCTTTATAGTTTTCATAGTTAAGAATGTGTTCAGCATGTAGCTCCTAATAACTCATTTCGAAACGCAGACACCATTATAAAATATTTCTTGTTCAAGTGAACGTTATCATGTGACATAATGATTTTGCTTAAAACCAAGTTAAATGAGGAGTAAAATTAAACAATATTGCATGAATTGTGTTTGACTAATTTTGTGTCACATTATATTAGCCGAGCTTTCAAAATATGTGTTAATGACAAATAGTGTAAGCCCCTAACATACTTTATATGTCTGTAAAATCACCCTTAAGTCATTAGCTTTTAAAGGTTCATTTTGTTTGCAGTTTTTGTAGCCACTGGCTTTTTAGTGATTACTTTTGTCTATGAAACTAGACATGATTAAAAAAGAGATATTTTACATAAGTCTTTGGGACTTATTGCCATATTATGGGGGCATAGTGTGTGCATTAAAACAATGCCTAATAATTGATGAGCTCTACACTTTGGAGGTAAACAGAGTTAAGGGTGAATTTTAATGTTTACATCATATTTACATAAGAATCACGCTGAGCTCTTAATCAACAGTTTGTTTCTTTTACATCTGGATTTATCCTTTCCCTGCTACCAAAATCCTTCATTCCAAAGGCAACAAAAGATGCAAATCCCTGGGTTTAATTCAGAAATTTCAAATCCAGAATCTTGGAATGTTCTGGGTTGGAAGGTCTTTGAACATCTTCTCATTCCACCCCTGCTGTGGGCAGGAACACCTTCAATCACCTGAGGTTTTCCAGCGCTCCATCCAGCCTGGCCCTGGACACTTCCAGGGATGGGGTAGCCACAAAAACTCCCAAATTTGTTTCAATAAGATAAGTGCTTATTTTGATGTGTTTTAAGTCAGTGGGGACTTGCAGTGTTCACAACACAAGTGGAGAAGCTTCTTTAGGCTTGTTGTCCCTGGGTGACACTGTATATGCTATTTTCATTTTATTATGTAACATTTAATATTACATATTTTATAAATAATTATATTTATATATATAAAATCAACAAGTACACAGGCATTATATTATATGATGTACACCTATATTTATATATGAGATATATAAATATATATACATTTATATGTATATACACACAGATATCTGTATATTTTTATATGTCTATATATGCATATATAGATATCTATATAGTGAAAGAAATATATTTCTATCTATCTATCTATCTAAAGGGGTCACGTTGCTAAAACAGAGCAGGTTAAAAATTTGTGCTGGTTTCTTTTCTGGATGGGATTTTGGACATATCCAAGCCTTCACACCCCAGGGGACATCTCCAGTCATTTTTTAGCCATTTTCCTGAATTTGTCTGTTATTTTCTCCTATCTGTCCCATCACAGGGATTTCAGAGAGGTGTGTGCCCCAGCACTGGTCACTGGGAAACACAGACTGTTCTTTCCATGTGACACCAGGGCCAGGCAGGGACAACCCTCTTGAGTGTCTCCTCAGTAGGAAAAAAATACTCTTTATATGGTGATTTCTTCCTGTATATTTATAGTTATTAAAAAAAAAGGGAAAAAGCCCTTCCCAATGGACTGGAATGATTGTGGATGGCTGTGGGAGGTAAGGGCAGGACACTGATGGGGGTGGGAAGGAGCAGGAGAAGGCAATGTGGTGTTTTTCAGTGTTTCAATGCTGAACTTCTTTGATAAAATCTTCATTCTGCCCACCCTACCCCAGTGCCTTAGAAAGATACAGCTTTATCTCCAGAATTTTCCCTCTGGACACTTGTCAGAACAAAGAGTATGGACTTTGCATATCATTTATCCTCTTGTATATAAGGAGCTTGTCACATCTTAATGTTGAACCTCACCAGAGAGCAGACCTCTCGAGCACTCCCAGCTCTGCTTTGCATTTGGGTGGGAAAAGCGGATCTGCGGCTCCTGCTGAATCCAGGGCTGTGTCCCTGCTCCTGCCACACCTGCCAGGGGCTCCCTGCAATGGAAGAGGGGCAATAACAACCTGGGGAGCAATGGTGTCTGCTGGAAATCACTTCTAGGTGGCCAAATTCCTTTATTTGCTGCTGGCAATGAACTTCTGGTGTGCCTTTGTAGCATGTCCTTGATGTTAAAATGGCTCCACTGCTTTGGCAATTCAATAAGGATATTGAGCTGGTGCTATTTGTGTGCATCCTACTTTGGAAAATTAAAAAAAAAAAAAATAAAAACCCTAAAATTGCATTCAGATGCCCTGATATATTGCTATGGTTTGAACCCAAAGCTTTCAGAATAATGGTGTGGCCATTGTTTGCTGTGGAAGGAAGAGTTTATTGTCCCCAGGGGGATTTGTCCCGGCAGGAGACAGGGAGGATGTGGATCCTGTGGCTCTCCTGGGCCCTGGCCACTCATCAGGGGTTGAGAGATGCTCCATGAAGTGCCAGGAGTTGGGTAAAGAAATGGAGCATTAACATCTCTCTGCTCTTTTGGTTTCTAAAAACAAACGTCACTTTTACAGTGGGAGGAATTGAACCTTCCTGACACAGAGATCACTGAGGAAAGATGATCCTCAGCCATTAGGGATAACACAGCTTCTAGATGAAGCTGTTTCCTTATCCCTAGGACTTTCCTGCTCTGCACTTGGCTCTTTAAGTCCTTTGCAAACTAAAATGTTTAACAACAGAATTTTGTTGCCAGGTGAAATGCATTCTGAATATTGGTGGGTTTTGTGTGAGACACATTGAGATCCCTTCACTTTGCCGAGTTCCAGATTAGTCACCTGGAAGCTCAGTGGCCTTCCTGACAATTATCAGGATAGAAAAGCTGTCAAGGAGTGCTTTGAACACCAGAATGGCTGGAGATGGACCTGATGGCATTGATGGATCCTCTGCTGACTCCTGGTTAATACTCTGGGTTCCAACGATCCCAAAGTGACACTGGCTGTGCCACAGTGGCACCCTGAGCTGATGGAACTGGTAATTTCCACAGCTACTTCTGGGAGACCAGCAGAAGGAAAACAAAGCAGGTGAAATGGATAGCTCGCAGTGAAGCTGTTTAAATATTTATTAAACAGTTAGCTAAGATTCAGCATCCATTTAACATAGCCAAATTTGATATGTTAAGATGAATAATTACTCTTCTGCAATACCATTCTATTTATTTATTTATTTATTCCTTAAAATCATATCACTACACTGCTAATGACTTGAAGAAAGATTTGGGAAGTTTTGTATTGTCCTTGGATCAGACTCTGAATGATCACAGAATATCATTCTGAAATTAGGCCATTTTTTGGAAAGAGTTGTTGATTCTCTTTTCTGTGTTAAGATCAGAATTTGGAAATGAGAAAAGGAAAAGGAAAAAAAGAGAAGAAGAGAAGAGAAGAGAAGAGAAGAGAAGAGAAGAGAAGAGAAGAGAAGAGAAGAGAAGAGAAGAGAAGAGAAGAGAAGAGAAGAGAAGAGAATCTGCCCAAACAAGATCATTTCAAGGAAAAAAATTAGTAATTTATTTCCAAACTGGAAAATAATAATATTGTAACAAGAAAGAATCCATAAATTAATTTAGAAATAGCTTTTAAAATTAAGATAAAAGCTGTCAATATTTTTAGAATGCAAGAGTCACTTTTGAAGGAAATTATTTAATGTTTTAAATTCACCAGTGCTCCCCAGACCCTGTAGTACAGCCCAGTGTATGCTTAGAAAAAGCTACTTCATCTATTTAATTAAGAGAAACTACTATCAAAGCAGATTTCGCATTTAAAATTCGTGTTTAAACTTCTCACAGATTAAGTGAGCTTAAACAGTTGCTATTCCTGACTTTAACAGCATTATAAAATACATTAGAGATTGAGAGGATAAAATTCTGCCATGTTAGGTTATAACCTAACTGCTATTTGCAGTTGTAAGGACTACTAATGGCGCAGGGACAAGATTTATTATAGTAAAGACATCCTGCTTAACATTACCCTTGTCATTCCATTAATAATGACTGCTTATGAGCCATCTCGTTGGCATCTTTGTTGTCCTGAAAACTTAAAACTCACAGCACAATTCTTTACGATGTGCTACATTGCCCCCTCTGGGTATTCCTGACCATTATCCCATTTGGTTATATTCAAAACTGCTGCCTCCTGAGAGAGCATTAGGGCCGACCTTTAACCCTGCAATATTCTTGGTTCAAATGGCGTAATAACATGTAGTGAATATTTACAAGCATACTTATACTATAATAGAGTACTGCTGTGAACATTAGCACATATTTTCTGCTCAATCAGGCTTTGATGTAGAGCTTGGCTTGTACCCTGGAGAAAATGCAGTCCCCAATAAGCTGTGCTAGTGAAACACCCTTGAACCTCCACAGCTTCTGCCAGGCAAGGCTCTGCCATGCAGACGGGCAGCCCTGTGCCCAGCAGCACAGGAGGTCTGGGGCAGCCTCCCAGGGGGAGGCACGGCCCCTCCTGTGCTTCCTGGGATTTTATTGGCGTTGGGAAAAGGTGATCTCACCCAGGAAAATCGAATCAGAGTCGTGGAATATCCTGAGGTGGATGGGCAGCAATCATCCAGCATGACTCCTGGCCCTGCTCAGGACACCCCAACAATCCCACCCTGTGCCTGGGAGTGTTCTCCAAGCTCCTTGATTGCTCTGCCCTGAGAGCCCTGTTCCAGTGCCCGACTGTGACCTTAAAGCAGAGATCCCTGGTGGTGCCAGAGCAGTTTCCCCTGCCCTCTGTGGTTCCTGAGTGCCCTGGGGGTGATTCCAAGGCACGCCTTCCACTCCTCTGTGTATCCTGGCCAGTGCCATCCTCACGGGACTCTCCTTTTCCTTGCCATCATCCTGCCCCAGATGTGCTGAGGAAACACTAGAGAGTGTCCCTTTGAATGAGGCTTGCTCCAGAGCACCACCTCTCACTGCACATCCCACTCTGGCTGTGCCAGGGGGCTCTGTGGGAGCTGTTCTCCAGCCCTTCCTCTCTTGTCCTCCCCTCCACTGCCCTCCTGAGGGCTTCAGCCTGAAGGGACAGAGTTTCAGCCCTTATGGAAGGTGGTGGCAGATGATAATTTCACACCAGCCATGGGGATAGCACTTGAGGGCTCTTTGAGGTTCACAGGTGAACATCTCTGCTCTTCTCAACGGGAGAAGCTTCTGGTTTCCACATGGTCTCGTGTCAAGCTGTCTTTCCTCTTCAATTAACATTAATTAACATCCTTCCCTAGCTGTCTCCTGTCCTGCCCTGATCACTGTGGATCCATCTTCTCCAGCCCAGCTGTACCAACCCGAAATACCCCCAAGGCCTTTTCCTCTCCACTTTCCCTCTGTCCAGCATCACCTGTCCCTCACCAGCCACCTGCAAAGCCCTCTGGGGCACTGTCCCTTCCTGAATGGGAACAGTGGGGTGTCCATGGAGGGTCTCTGCCTCAAGCCATGGGGATTGGAGCAACCTGGACCATGGCAGGGGGTTGGAATGAGATGATCTTTTAGGTCTTGGCATGGACTGTCCAGGGAATTGGTGGTGGAGTCCCCATCCCTGAAGGTGTTTAAGGAATGTCTGGGTGACAAGGTGGGGATTGGTCACAGGCTGCACTCAGTGGTCTTGGGGCTGTTGTCCAACATTGATTGTGTCATCCTGTGATTCTGTCTCTTCCAACCCAAACCACTGTGGAATTCCATGGTTCTATGATGTGCATCACTTCTGCATGACACACTGATGAAAACTCTGGCCTGAAAAAGGTCACTCAGACAGGTTAATGTCTTTAATATTAATTTAGGTGTAGGTTTTTCTAAGTTTCTTCCCCTCTATCACTGTTTTCTCCTTCCTTAAGGACAAGACAATTATTCCAATTTGTTATAAATCCACTTTTGCCGTGCTTTGCTCTCTGTTTCCTGTTTCTGTAACGTGCCCTGTGGAGATTTGCTTGCGAGTGCAAGTGGTTTTCTTGTGAAAGTTTTCTGATTTTCAGGGCTTGGAGGAGAAAGGGTCACTTCTCAGTTTTGTTGGTTTATGAGTGTGTTGTTAATCTGCTTAGAAGAGTCCGGCACAGAGCTAACGTGAGTGTTTGAAAGAAGAGTCTCTTGTGGTTATGAGAAACTTTGACTGGGCAATATCTGTCTGTCTCCAGCCAAAGACAGAATAAACCTTCCTTATTTTCTTGGTGCAACTTATAAACCTCTTACAGTTTTTGCATTAAAATCTTCCTATACAAAGGAGATGTCCATTTTTTGATATTTTATTCATAAGATCCCTCAAGGTGTCATTGAAATTCTCTCAGTCTTTCATCAGCATGATCCACTCTTGGAGGGTACACCTGCACAATAGATGAAATGGTTGTCCTCGGAGAATAATGGCAGCCATCCTGATATTAATTTGGTTCCAAGTAATTATCAAGTTCATATCTTTCAGTTTGCTGGGAAACTTTTTCTTCCTTTTGACTTTCTTCCTTTTTTTTTTTTTTTTTTTTTCCTGTTCTAAATAGAATTACTGGGCTTGTTAGTGCTGCTCCAGACTCTCCATAGATTGATCCTCTTCTCTGGGACTTCAGCTTGAGTTGATACCTTCAGCCCTGAATTTTTGCTCTGAAATTATTATTATTGTGTGTCTGAGGATGAGTAATGTGCCACACAGAAACTTGCACCTGATGGGGGTAGTTAATGCTGTAGGAAAATAAAATGCCTTTTATCACTTCTATGTAGGTGCTGCTCTATCAATTACACCTCTGTGAGTGGACAATCAGGTTCAAGCCAGTGGTGGCCTCTCTCCAGACCAATTAGATGTTTTTTCTATAATAATATTGAAAAATACAGTCAGAATATGCCCACAAATACATCTGGGGACAAATCCCTCTCCTTATCCTGCAGAGCCGTGTGACCAAACCTTTCTCATCAAGGCTGGTGGTGATGGAGGAACAATCCCAAATCACAAAATTCTGGAGAAGGTGCTTTGGTGATGAATATTTTCAAACTTACCATGGCACATCAGCATTTTTGGGCTGGTTAGAGCAGAGGCTCAGCTCCATCCATCCCACAGCATGCAGAGCTCACAGGATGGGGCAGGTTGGAGGGGATCCCTCGGGGTCACCTGGTCCCAAACCCCTGCTCAAGCAAGGTCATCCCAGAGCACAGGGCACAGGATTGTGTCCAGAGAATTCTGGAATATTCCTTGTGAGGAGACCCCACACCCTCTCTGGGCTCTGTTCTGTGCTTGCTCACTGCACAAGGGAGAAGATTTTCCTCATATTCTGGTGAACTTTTCTGCCTGTTCATCCTCTTGTCCTGAGAGGCTCTTTGGATGGCAAGAAAACAAAGGTGAGCCTTTGGAAAAGTTGAAGAAGGCCTTAAATCCAATTAAAGCCTTGCAGCACACGGCCTGAAGGGTGCAGAGAAGTCCAAAGGACCAGCCCTGGCCATGTTGGGGTCTCCCATTTAGCCCATCCCCTTGCACACCTGTGTGAGGTATTTACACATCTCTGCCTGTGATGATTAAGACAGAAAAGCCAGTTAAAACAGTTTTATCTAGGAAAAAAAAGAGTTTTAAAATTTTTTATTATTCTTTGGGAAGCCTTGCCCATGGGTGTTGCTGCAGCAGAGGGGTCTGGGCAGAGGAGGAGCCCAACAGCATTCCTTGGATTATTAGGGATTTCTCCTCCTTTCCCCTGCCTCTTGCCAACCAATTTGTATTTTGAAGGAAGCCTGCAAGAAATTTTGTGTTTCCTTCAATTCTCTCAGTTTATTTCTGTTCACATCACTCTCCGTTTTCCCCCCATTGGCAGTAAATCCTTAGGCTGAGCCATCCATTTATTACAGGTTGGCAGCTGTTCAGCCTGCCAGTGTGCTGTGATCTGTTTTTAGCTGCCAATAGTGCAGCATTAACAAATCTCTTCTGATATTTATCTGTGGCGCTGCCTTTTGTTAAATGAAGAACACAAAGTTCTGCACACACTGTATTGGGAGTTTTATTGCATCAGGTAGGGCACTTAAAACTTCCCTCCAAGATTTCTCCAGCCTGGGATAACATCCCCAGCACTCTGCATCCTATGATGCATTTTTTTCCTGTTTATTTTAGAGATGCTGCTTCCAGAAAAAGGAAGGTTTGCTGGGAATAACCCTTGTTTCTTTCCTGAATGTTTTATAGAAAAGTCTCAATATTATGGAAGGCACTGAACAATGTATTGATCCAATTTTTTTCCCAATTGATTTGATTTTTTCCCCCATTGTTCTCCTGGAATCATCCTGGAATTATTGCTATTTTTATTATATATATTATCAATATATATTGTTTATATTGTTAATATATTATATATTATATTATATGATATATATTATTTCTATAAGAATTACTATAATTATTTTCTCCTGGAATTATTATTATTTTCTCCTGGAATTATTATTATTTTCTTCTGGAATTATTACAAAGAGTGGAATTATCTCCACTTTTACATGGAAAAATATTTTGCATCCTTGTAGGTTCCACCACCTGGAGGTTTTATCAGAGGAAGGATTCAGGCCACAAGTCTGTGCTTGAGCTCATTCAGACCAGCTGTGCACCAGCACAATGCTATGGATGCCTACTTAAAAAATATATTTATGTAATAATTCTCATTTATTTATTACATTCATCACTTGTTCTCATTTAATTATTTATTTCTCCCTTTATTTTTAAGGGTTGGAGAATGGTGTGGGTTATGAATTGGTTTAACAATAGGAAACACATGATAATTTTGTTTTACCGTCTTCTTTTTTGTTTGTTTGTTTGGTTGGTTTTTTTAATGTTGTTGTTGTTTTTTGGTTTTGTTTTAGTTTTGTTTGTTTGTTTGTTTTTGTTTTGGTTTGGTTTTTTCTTTTTTTTTTTTCTTTTTTTTTTTGTAGAAAGTTGTAGGTTTTAATTAACCAGCCTGCAGATGAGTTGGAGGAATGATTCATTTCACAACACATCTCCATCTTTTTCAGCCATCACATACTTAACTTGCAAATTCTCCTGAACTGTAACCCAGTGTCTTATGGCTCTTGATTCTACATTTCCCCGCAGATCTTCTGCCTTCAGTGGTGTCAGAGCTGCAGGATGTGACTGGTAATAAAAGGAATTAAACTGCAGCAAAGCCCTGACATTCAAATGATGCTGAGGGTCTGATTTCAGACCACCAAGGCAGAAAACTGAGGAAGGGGAACCTCTGTGGGTTTGTGCAGTGGGCTGGGCTTGTGTGCAGCAACACAAGGGATGGAGTCAAGGGCTTGTTGTGACAGGACAGCGAAATGACTTAAAATGAAGGAAGGCAGGCATGGATGGGATTTTGGGAAGGAATTTCTGTCTGGGAGGGTGGGCAGGCCTGGTACAGGGTGCCCAGAGCAGCTGGGGCTGCCCCTGGATCCCTGGCAGTGCCCAAGGCCAGGCTGGACACTGGGGCTGGAGCACCTGGGACAGGGGAAGGTGTCCCTGCCATGGCAGGGGTGGCACTGGATGGGCTCCAAGGTCCCTTTTACCCCAAGCCATTCTGGGATTCTGTCATTCCTTAAGGATCACCTGTAGTCTCTGATGCAAACCACAAGACTTTCTGTACAACTGCCCTGCTCTTGTTGAGGTCTGAGCAGGCACAATGTTGGCAAAGATGCTGAGCCTGTCACACTAAAACTTATCAACCAACCAAAAACTCATTCTCCTCCTTGACTTTCTGCACAAATCTGCCCAAAAATCAAATTACTGACTGACAGACCAATTTTCTGCCAAATTTCAAGTCCTGCTTTCGACTCTAGAAACTTCCATTGAGCAGCTCCAGCATCCTCCTTCTTTGGAGGTGTCTGGTGCTGTGCTGGGGCAGGGGCAGCCCAGGGGTTCTGTGTCACAGAATCACAGGGTGATTTTGCTGGAAAAGACCTCTAAGGCGATGGAGTCCACCCAGGCAGTGCCAAGCCCTCTCCTAAACCTTTTACATCTATGTCCTATCCAGGTTTTCCACCCCCTGACCAATTCCTGGCAGTCAGGGAGCCACCCTGATTGGAAATTCCACTGATCAATGCAAGAGGCAACAGCTCCAATAAATCCAGCCTGCCAAAGGCACCACCCAGAAGGGAGCTTTTCAGGCTGAGAGGAGCTTTGGCAAATTTACCAGCACGTGGGAATGGGGCTGTAAATGAAGGAATTACAGTGGCCATTAATGTTGGTCTGTAATGTTCTCTGACTCTACACCCATAATTTTAATTCCCAGAAAAAGGCTTGGATACCCAGTGCTTTATAGGCAGAGGAATGACTGCCAACAAACTTGAGTAAGTTTGATATCAGGTCTGCAATGGCAAACGGATTGGATGTGTTTTCTTGCACTTAAAATTCAAAATATCCTCTATTTGACTATTCAATGCTTCTTCTCCCTTCTCTAATATTTCTCCTTTTTTATTTGACGTGACCATAAAAAATTACATTTTCTCCAAATCCTATGTTTAAAAACACAGAAAGCACAAGCCTGGAACCCTTTTCCTGCAAGATGGATTTCACTGAAGCTGTCTCATGTGCACCTTTCCCTCTTGGGCTCATCCTCTTGATGATTCTTCTTAAGATTTGTGAGAGGTTATTGCTATGGCACAGACCTTGGGAGGATTTAATGACCTGTGCTACTTTGCATGAAAAAGTTTTACTAATCTCCTGCTTAAAATGGCTTTCAAAGCTGTGTTGGAGCCAGGCCCTTGGTTTGGGGCCTGTTCCCACTGGTGAATTTTCTTTAGGATTCACAGAATCACACGAGGTATCTCTATTTCTTCTTTATCTTCGGCATGTCACAGCTGGTGATGCTTTGCTAAATATGCTGAGTGTTAAATACATCCCAAGGGTCTTGGCTATGAAATCCCCCAGGGATTTTGGGGATGAGCTGTGGGAAGGGGGACACAGGATGCACCAGTGCCTCCACACCCCTTTTAGAGCTAAACTCCTGCATGTTGGGTATTTTGGGGTGTTGAGGGGCTCAGGACACAACATTTGGGGTCAGTAAATGGGATTATTTTGCTCTGTACCCTCTGGGTGCCTGTGCTGGAGCACGGGACAGGATCAGCTCCTTCCACCTCAAACGATTCCAGCTCAGTTAAGATTTTTTTTCTTCTTTCTTTTTTTTTTTTTTTTCTGTCCCTGATGCCTTTTTCCTTCAGAAATAACTGTTTATAATCAGTTTAATGCAGATAAAACCATTACTTCTTCACTCTTCAGAAACTCTTTATGCTTCTTAATTAAAGCTTTTGTCTGAACACAAAATAATTAATACATAAAATGAAGCAGAGGGAAAGAATCGACTGTGAAACCAGTCACTCAGTTGTATATTTAAACAATATTTAATCATTAGAGTAACACAGTGCTTGCACTTTTGGAAAGAAAACAAGCCTTATACTTCATGTTTATTTAACACTTTGACTAGTTCATTCTTGGAGGTATGAAATGAGGCTTATAGAGTGCCAGAGCAGTAAATCAGACGTTCTGAAAATTACTGGGTCTTAAACAGTAGTGTCATTTTAAACCTAAACAGTTCAGTGGTGCACCAGCACATAAAAGTGACCTCTTAGAACAACATCTACTGTTTACACTGAAAGGCAAGGCAGGGAAATAAAAACAAGGCATAAAATATGGTGCAGTGAGGATGGCATTTACTTGTGTTTCTGCCTCTGGTCTGGATGCTGATGGGTGTGATGATTTTCACAGAATTAATGCATTAGAGACAGTCCATGCACAAACAATGTCATGGATACCACATGTGTGCCCAGACCAACTGTGTGTAGCCAAAATTTTGGGCAGCTTCCCACACCCAAGCACTTTCCACCTGAGTTTTCACTCAGACTTTAAACCTCATTTGGGTTGGCACCGTGGTTGCTCACTTTACAGCTTTTTATGTTAGTGATCTCATGAAAGAATTTATTGTCGGGGATATTTGTAGAGGAAAAAACACACGGATTCAAAGCAAATATTCCATTTCTTTTGTGGAGAGCGAATGCTGAATGTTTGCATTGTAGGTGTGATTTGCTTGCACTTTGCAAGCACAGAGGCCCTGCTTCACCACAGGTTGTGTACAGGTTTTACAACCAGCTACACACTTGGCTTCTGAGCGCAGAATAACCACAGAGTTTGGCTCAAAAGTGAACATTTTTTGCCCAAATTGTTGATTAACATTTTTTACCAAGCTGTTCTTTCCGAGAGGAGTGGGCAGAGAGGATTTTGGGAGGTGTGTAGGTGAATATTTGCAGTGAAACCTGGAGATTCCCCTCACCCAGAGCTGTCAGTCACTCCTGGGGTTTGGTGCTGCATTTAAAACCTCTGCCCAAGCCTGGCCCACTTCAGGTCTGATCCAGGTTTATTTCCCAGTCCCAGAGGATTTCCCAGTGCTGTTCATTCTCCTAATGGGATAAATGAAGGCAAAACTGGCTTGTGGAGGTGAAAAAGCAGAAGCCCCTTCCCAGCTGCCAGGCTGGACCTGGTGTGTGCACCACTCATGGACACGCTGAGCTCGGACACTCCTCTGGTCAGTCTGGCTCGTGACCCTTTGGGAGCTGCTGCTGGGCAGAAAAGCTCTGCTGGTCCTGTTCCCAAAACACTGGTGGGTAAAGAGATGTGAATTTGGGGTTTTTTTTTGTTTTATTTTGTGGGATTTTGAGCTTTTGTTGATTAACATTTTTTACCAAGCTGTTCTTTCCGAGAGGAGTGGGCAGAGAGGATTTTGTGAGGTGTGTAGGTGAATATTTGCAGTGAAACCTGGAGATTCCCCTCACCCAGAGCTGTCAGTCACTCCTGGGGTTTGGTGCTGCATTTAAAACCTCTGCCCAAGCCTGGCCCACTTCAGGTCTGATCCAGGTTTATTTCCCAGTCCCAGAGGATTTCCCAGTGCTGTTCATTCTCCTAATGGGATAAATGAAGGCAAAACTGGCTTGTGGAGGTGAAAAAGCAGAAGCCCCTTCCCAGCTGCCAGGCTGGACCTGGTGTGTGCACCACTCATGGACACGCTGAGCTCGGACACTCCTCTGGTCAGTCTGGCTCGTGACCCTTTGGGAGCTGCTGCTGGGCAGAAAAGCTCTGCTGGTCCTGTTCCCAAAACACTGGTGGGTAAAGAGATGTGATTTTTTTTTTTTATTTTTTTATTTTGTGGGATTTTGAGCTTGGGGTTTTTTTTGTCTGTTTCTTTGGTTTTTTGTAGTGGTTTTTCGGTGCTTTTTAAAATTGTTGTTTGGGTTTTTGTGGGGTTTTTAAAAGGACACATTTCCATTTGCATTTGCATTTACATTTAAATTTGCATTTACATTATATTTACCTGCTGGAGCAAGTCCAGAACAGGCCATGGAGGTGCTCCAGGTCTGGAGCTCCTCTGCTCTGGAGCCAGGCTGGCACACCTGGGGGGCTCACCTGGAGAGGAGCAGCTCCAGGAGAGCTCAGAGCCCTGCCAGGGCCTGAAGGGGCTCCAGGAGAGCTGCAGAGGGACTGGGGACAAGGATGGAGGGACAGGACACAGGGAATGGCTTTAAGCTGAAAGTGGGTAGATTTAGATGGGATTTTGGGCAGGAATTGTTCCCTGGCAGGGTGGGCAGGCCCTGGCACAGGGTGCCCAGAGCAGCTGCCAATACCAGAAAGTTTTTAAGTCTCTGGACTAGCAGAGTGAGTGTCTCAGAATCTGGGGACCAAAGGTGAAATCTCTGCTGAGACGGAACCTCTGAATTCCAGAACTGCTCCCCTAGGAGCAGGTAATGGTGTTTATTTCTGTGTTACATCACATCAAGAGTCTAATGAAGAGGAGTGATGGGTTTAAATTTGAAGAGCACATGGAATGTGATTTTTATTAGGTTGGATCCTGAGTGAACAGAACATTGGAACTGTAATTATGAATATTTTACAAATGTGAACCTTCAATTAACTGTATCAGTTGTGTTTGTGAACTGTGGAGAACTTGCATTATTAATGAAGAGACAAGGTTAATATTAGTTTATTTATCATTTGGAATATGGCTTTTGAGTTAATCATACAAGTCCTGCCACATTCAATTTTGATTAATGCAGGAAGTTCAGGCAGGCTTTGTTAAACAAATATTTATTATGTGTGATGTATTATAAAGAAAGAAAGCATTTTTTCTCCTATCTCAGGTCCTTCACCTTCCACTATGATGAAGACTTTAGCATGTCAGCAAACATCCTCTGGTTATGAGGACAACAAATAAGTCATGAGAGTCTCTGTGTGATTTATTTTTTAAATTCAAATTTAATCCCCTTTACATAGAGGAGGCTGCAGTGTCCTGCAAAGTGTCCTGCACCCCCACATGGGTTTGATGCAGATTGGTATTGAGGATATTTGCTCTAATTCATCCCCATTCTTTTACTTTCACTCCATTTCAGTGCAGTTCAAGAACTGGGCTACTTTAAAGTCCAACAGCATTTGTAGCATGCCCAAATTATTCCAAATAATGAAGAATCCCAACAGTTAAAATACAGTTTTGGGAAGTTTTCTCTCATTCCTTGCTGGCCTGAGGGAGCCTTGGGCTGGGCAGGGACTTCCAGCAGCTCTGGAAGGCTGGAAGGATCCTGTTTGGAATGCAAGGCCAGTGGATCCTGTTTGGAATGCAAGGAGGATTTTGGATGTGAATAAAAAAATCTTATTTGCCATTCAATTTTTCTGCAGCACAGAATTGTCAGCCACGAAGCTTTAACAATTAGGAGTGAAATCTGATATTGTTAAGAATGCCAAGCACTCTTAATGTGGGTTTTGGTTCAGAAAAGAGTTAAGACTTTTCCTAAACCTCAGAGAAAGCTGAAAGAACAACACAGCAACTTGGTTCAAGTGTCTGAGGCTTTAAAAATACTCCCTGAGTCACAAGATTGAAGGTATAAATCCCATGAATTACAACACAGTTAATGAGTTTCTTCTGAAAGAGGGTTCTTCTGAATGCCAATTTTGGCAAGCTTGTGTTGGGCAGTAGGCCACATCTTAAAAGTGTCAGGAGGATTTAAGATTATTTCATTTTGGGGTGAAATATGAATTTTATTTTAAAATTTGTAGCCATAAGTTTATCCTATATAATTTATGTGCAGTTTATTCTGATTTAATGATGTTCAGCCCCTCCCCTTACACAATCAAAGCAGGGTCTTAGTTTGGAAAGGCCTGTGGATGATTCAATGGTTTTTATTTCTTTTTTAATCTTAAAACCAATTTTTTAAAATATAAAAATTATGTCAGCAATGCACAAATTTAACTTCTTCTTTTCTTTTTGATTTGGTCAGTAAAATAAATAAATATTTGGAGAGCACCTAAGTTAGGAAGGGCTCCATCCTCCTCCAGTGTTAGTGGAATTCAGCAGTGTCTGCTTTAACCAATTTCAGTGTAGCTGTTACAATTTTCATCCATAATATATGATCAGTTTGTAGGAATTTCCTCTACATGTGAGAAACAGACTTAATGCCAACGTTCTCAAATTGGAGTTAGTTATAAATAATGCACTAATAGATGTGAAAGAGCGTAAATGATTCCTTTGTGTGGCACCTGCGAGGTTGTTAGTGCTTCTTTAAAAAACAAACAAACCCTCTTTTGCTGGATATTTATTCCCATCTCTTCCATCAAAGGGGTTGCAGTCTTTGTACCTTTTTATGTAAATTAAAAAATCTTTAGCCAGTTCTGTGTCAAAAATAAATAGTTGAATGAGCTTGCAGACAACATTTATTTTGTATGTACATTAATGGGCACTTCCATTTTTTCCTGCAGGCTAGAATCCACTTTGAAATTCATGTTTGATAAATTCCCTGGCTTTCCGAGTAATTTAGCTGTCTATAGGGCTGTTGATCCTTTGAGTGTATTGCTGAACCATTGGGACTTGTGCACCACATCTGCATATCCAAGTTCAAATATATACTCAAGATGATTGGTTTAAACTTTAAGTTGTTGATCTTATTCCTGATAGATTTGTTAGATTGTCTCCCATTTCATTTCTAAAATCTGTGCCTAATCCATAAATACCCCTTCTTAAATATGTCTCCAATAAATTCACTGATTGAGTTTGTCATTCTGTAAGCACAGGGCTGAATTAATATTCAGTGTAGCCTGATAATCTTTAGACACAATGCTGGCTGATGCTGCGTGTGCCAGTGGAGCAGGGCACACAGCACAGCCCCAGCAGAGGTGCTGCTCTCCAAAGTAGCAAAATTCCTGGGAAAATTCCCCTCGTGCCTCCTGAGCGTTTAAAAGGGGGCCCAGTTCTCACTGGGGTGTGAAATGAGCAGGCAGGGAATGGGATCACCAGCCTTCCTGAGGCTCAGGCTCCTTGGGCTTTGCTTTTTCTCTCTCTCAGATGCTGAAATGTTCGGTTTGAGCCCTCGGTGAGAGGAGGGAGCTGATGGAACCCAAATTTCAGCTCTTTGAGAGCTACAGTGAGGCAGAGCCATCTGCAGATCCCAGCCAGGCTGTTCCAAACCCGAGCTGTCCCGAGCTGCTGTGCAATCCCCTCCAGGCCCAGGAATCCCTTCCCTGCCCTCTCCTCCTGTCCCAGTGCCACACCCAGCCAGGGGGAACGCAGGGATAAAGGACTTGGATTTGGGAGGCATCAACGAGGGGAACAAAGACCTGCACAGGAGCTGTGTGAGCACAGGGTGATGCCTCAGGTTTAGCTTTTCTATTTTCCACATTCTGTGCTGCTTTAGTGTGTGGGGCTGGGTTCACATCAGGGGATGCTGAGCTCTGTGCACAGAGCAGGGAGACAAAACAATTCCTGCTCCAGCTGGGCACCAAGGACAAATGATCCCAATCCCAGCCCAGGAGCACAAAGCCCGTGGGCTGCAGAGAGAAAAACAAGCAGGGTGGGACTGCAGGGGCTGCAGTGGGATTGGACACTGAACTGCAATGTGCACATGGAGCAGAGCTGAGCCCAGGGAGAGACCCCGGCAGCGCTCGTGCATTTTGGGGCCATTTGGGTTCATCCTGGGGGCAGCCCTGGCTGGGCTCTGGTGCTGCCCAAGGGGCATCCATGGAGGAGATCCTTTGAGTAAATCCCTGCTTTACTCTGTAGCTCTGCCCAGCCTCTGCTCTAGGGCAGCCTGCACAAGGCATCAAGGGCATCACTTCCAGTTTTCACCTCTTATGAGATTCTTCTAAATGTTGTGGTCACTACTCTGATGAAGAAAAGGGACATTTAAAAGATATTCTGTGAATGTAAATTAATTCAAAACTCTTTTAAAGCATAAGATCAGACATTCTCTTATAAAACTATTTGTCTGGTTTACTCTGCAAGGTAGGATAATAATTCAAATAATTTAAACTATGAACTACTGGGATTTTGAAAAGCCTGGTCTAGTGAAAGGTGGTTGGAACAAGATCACTTCCATCCCAAACCATTCCATGACTCTATTATTTATTTTCTTGTTATTATTTTAGGGGATTGACATTTATTTTCTTTGTTCCATTTAATAAATTCCTTAACTTGAGAAGACTGCTTTGCTTTCTAGAGGGGTGGGGTAAGGTAACAGTGTGGGTGCAGTAACCTGTTCTGACACCAATATAACAAGAATTTCAATTAAAATCCTTCTTTTTTTTTTCTATTCTTCATAAGGAATTATTCTAATAATGTACCTTGTGTGGTCTTTCAAGGTAAATTCCAATAAGTTTCTTGCTTTAATTAATAAACTGATCTGACTAGTGGTATCAAGAGTCAAATTTAGAGTCTCTGGGGCCTTTTTGTGACAGAGAGGAAAAGGAATGCAGTGGGGAGGGTTTTCCTGCTTGTGAGGGTTTGGTTTTTGTGTTATTGTTTTGATTGCTTTGTTTTAGTAATATCTAAAAACTTGTCTGTGATTTAAAATTCTTATTCACGTGCCTATGATAGTCAGAATTAAGCCACATGTTAAAAATTTTTGGAGAGTTAAAACTACTTCCTTGCCTTTTAGAGTGCATATCATACAGTATGTGGTCATAATTCATTTATTTGTTTATGTTTACAGATGGCCAGGAAATAAACTGAATCTGCTTGATAGAATTCCCTCTACCAGTTTCAGTGGGAAAATGTTCCCTTACTCCTTTAAGGTGTTGAATGGCTGTCACACACCTCCCCATGAGCAATTTTGCATTTCATGGTGTTGAAAGGCATTCCTTGTAACCAGTGCGGCTCCTGGATCTCTCGTGTATAAATATATGTATGAATATATATATATAACTTGCTTGTCTCACAGAGGTTAATGTTTATTACTAAATGAATTTTTAAGGTATTTTTAAATATTGTTTTGAAAATATATTTTCCATTATGCTTTTTGTAGGGGGGAAAGATGCCCCTGAATGGGGAGAGCCCTCAACTCTGGCCTGAAATTTTTCATTCTGCACAAAATCCAGTTTTGTCAGAGGCAGCACCAGAGTGCCACCGTATTTAAAATGATTTACAGCTTCACTCACTTAAATTAACAAATAGGTCCATATTTCATCGAGGTAATTAGGCACATCTATAACCTCAAAAATGACTTTCTCACAGGTGCAGTCCCGCTCAAGTCCATTAGCCAAAATTTGCCTTCCCAACTGATCCCATCTGCAGCTCTTTGCTCCAGGAGATCCTGCCCACCTTTGTCCCTTTATTTCGGGCTGGTGTCAGTCCTTTCCCACAAACTGCTCTGCTCTGCCTGAACAGCCCCAGTGTGTGTGGTTTGGAGCGGTCACTGAAGGAGTTTATACCCAAAGTGCCTTTAGTTTGGGGATTAAGTAATTTTTTATCAGTAAAATATGGATTCTGCTGATGGAAAATATCAGATACAAGCTTCCGCATCCTGCTCCAAGTCAGTGCTTGTTAGGAATTCCCATGCTGTGTTTCCAATCCTGCTGTTTTCTGCTCTGGTTCCTTTCCCTGCTCACTTAGTCTTGGATATTGGGCTCCAAAGCTGCTGTGATCCTACATCTTGTAAGGAAGAGGTGGCAGAACTCCAGGGAAAGCTCAGCCCAAGGAGAAGGAATTTCCTGGGTGGAAAGTGGGAGAACGCAGGCCTGGTGCTCATGAAAGGATTCATTAAATGGTTTGGATGGGAAGGAACCTCAAATCCCATCCAGTGCCACCCGTGCCATGGCAGGGACACCTTCCCCTGTCCCAGGGGCTCCAGCCCCAGCGTCCAGCCTGGCTTTGGCCACTGCCAGGGATGCAGGGGCAGCCCCAGCTGCTCTGGGCACCCTGTGCCAGTATTTCACCACTCTCATCATAAAATCTTACATCTAGTCTGAAGCTCCCCTCTATTAGTTTAAACCAGTCCCCCTTGTCCTGTCACTGCAGACCCTACTAAAAACTCTGTCCCCATCTTTCTTAGAAACCCCTTGAAATCCTTTCACCTGTTTACTGTCTTTATTTTTCCAGTGAAAATTCTTCCTTAGCAGAGCATGTCAAGGGAGCAGAGACACCGTGACCACTTCTGCCTCTTCCCACTGCTCTCCTTTGCAGCTCTTCAGCATGAATCAGCCTTAGAATTCACACTGGACTAGAGTTTCTCCATTCTGGAAGTGGCCCAGCCTCAGTAAAAGCTCGGGGTGTGTGTGTGTGTGCAGCAGGGCTCCCTTGCAGTTTGCAATGCAAGATTTGAGCCCTGCAGCAGTGCCACGCTCATCCCTGAAGCAGCTCTGGGCAGATCTGAGCCAGCCTCAGGTTTTGGGCTTGTCTAGAGCTGATGGATATTCCTATGGAGTCAGGAGGTGCCTGGCAGCTGCCTGCAGACGTGCAGGATGTGTCTGCCTTGGCTGGACCTGTCCTTACCTGCCCCCTCCCTGCGAGTGCTGCTTCGCGCGGCTCTTCCATCTCCAAATGCTTCCATGGGTTCCCTCCTCAACCCTCCTTGGTTGTTCAGCTGGATGGAGAAAATCTCCCTGATTGAAAAATTCCTGAATCCTGCTGGGTTCTGCTGTGGTCACTCCCATTCAATTTGGGTTATTTCTGTATTTCTTCTGGCCTCTCCTCTCTCCACAGAGCAATTCTTACATCTCAGACATTTTTCTGTTGTTCCCTTTTCCCTGCTCATTCTGAACTTCTTCCTTTGGGACTTCTGGGCATTTCTAAGAGATTCTTTGGGGCTCTTTCCATTGCTCTGCCAATCCCTGATTTTTCAACCCCCTGATTTTGCCTGCTGAACATTTTTTTTCTCCCAGGACCCCCTCGTTCCTCCCCAAGGTGCTCATTCCACCTGCTCCCATCCTCCTTCCTCTTCCCTCCCTCCCTCCCTCCGGGGCTGTCACAGGGGCCCAGGTTTGCTGGAGTCAATTTTTGTTTCATCTTGTAGTCAGTCTTACATAAATAGTGGGAGTTTGGCCTTGCCCCGGGTGATTGATGGGAAGGTATATTTGTACATATCGATTGAGATAAAAAATTAGTAGTTTGCAATAGGAAAGGCAAATTAGTCATCAGAAGGAAGGTGCTTGGAGTATTTTAAGAGTTCCTTGATTAATTCTTGTGCTGTGAGTTCTTCTGACAGTAAGTTTTATGTCCTGAGATGTGGGAGGATGAGGCAGTAGTATCAGGTTATTGCAAATTTTACTTTTACTCCTTGCTGATTTATTTTACTGGCTCTCACCATGATTAGACACAGAGGGCTAAAAATGTCTTCATTTTGGGGTGACAACTACCTTTTTCTGGAATGAGGAGCCAGGAAAGAAGGGGAAGGTTTTAGCTATGAAATTATTTTCCTTTTTATGAAAATTAATATTTAAAAGCTAGCCTGTATAAAATCAAAACAGCCTTTTTCCATGGTGACAAGCCCATCAGCTGGATGTTATCTCTAAAGGAGGAAAGGACTAATTCTGTGATACACTGATTAGGCTGAGAAGTAATTTTTTTCTCTGCTTACTTGACAATTTTCTCCCTAATCACCTCATTGAAAGTAGTTTTTAATAAGCATCATAGGAGGCTGAGAGCTCTCGATCTTCCTAAAATACTTTCCACTTTTCCAAGAATGCTGCAGCATGTTTTTTAGTTTTCCTTTATTACAAACTATAATAGAATTGTTCCCAATAAAAATTGACTTATATTTGGCACTTTTAATTTGTCCAAGAATAATTTAGATAGAAATTCCAATTACTTTGGAAGGAAGGCATTTGCTCCATACTCTCTGAGCTTGTTTAAAAGGAAGTCTTTGATAATTTGCAAGCATTTCTCATGAAAGGCAATTTTACTTAACTGGAATCCAGAAGGAAAAAAAAAAAAAGATGCACAGAGGTTTCAATTTTTAAACTGATAACAAAGCACTATATTTGTGCTGTTACATTTCAGCACAAAGAGGCTGCAAAATAACCTTTTTTAGTTAATGGGAGAAAAAAAGATTTAATTGCTGTGAAACACTTATTCTACATATTATCTCTTTGATTAGCAGACAGTTGTAAATGACTTATTCAATGTAATTGCAAACTCTGGCATGGAACCCAAAGTAAATTATTTGTCTTTGCAGTCGGGGTGAGTTTGAACACTTTTAATTGCAGGATTTTTTTGAGCCTAGCAGAGGTTCAGGGTTTAGGGTTTGGATTTTTTTCCTGGATGTTTGAGTGTTGGTGCCCATCAGGCTGGAGTTTGGACACTCTGGTGTCAGAGGAAATGCCAGCACTTCTCTTGGTGTCCCATCTTCTCAAGTATTTCCAAGTCTGGTGGTTGAGTGGAAAAAATCATGGAATAAACAAATCCTTGATGTTGGAAAAGCCCTCCCAGACCATCGACCCCAACCATTTCCCAGCAGTGCCAGGGCCACCTCTGTCCAAGTCCCCGGGTGCCACATCCACACAGCTTTGATTCCTCCAGGGATGGGGACTCAGGGCAAGGGTGTCTTTGCCACCTCTTTGCCTCACACCAAGCTCTGACAGCAACAACCTCCTGCATCCTGAATCTATTCCCAGTGCTGGAATTGTGAAAACCTTCACTATTAAATTAGGGAAGACGGTTGCTTCATGCCATGGATCTCATAATCCCAGTCCTTTGCAGAAGGCAGGAATATTCAGGTTGGTGTGAGAAGGAAGGAAAGGTAAGAGTGAATGGGCAGAGAGCTGTGAGTGGGAAAACCCTGGAATTCTGCAGTGCAAAGCTCCACCTGTGAGCTGTTGTCCCAGGGGAAGCTCCTGGAGGGGATTTTCCATGAGCTCCTCAGCACGTGGTGGTGACTGGCAGGTGGCAGCCACCCAAAATGCTGAGCCAGAAGGACGTGCCAGGCCTCCAGCCTGGGAGATGGTGGTGATGGCATCAGCCCTGCCTGGGGGCACTGTCACACCCAGGAGCAACAGGGAGAAATTAGGAAACAGTGAGCAGAAAACAGTCCTTGTCTGGGGGATTTCAGGGGAGATCCTGTGCCTGGTTTGGGGAGCTGCTGGGGCAGGCACGGAGCTGATCAGCTGCAGGATCCCAGGAACAGAGGTCAGTACGTGCCTCTGGTGGAGCACTGAAAATGTTCCCAGTCCTGCCTGAGGTACCCACCCATCCTCTGCTGCAGTGCTGAGGGCCAGATATTAAACTGAAACATCTGCACGTCAAAATATGAATGTTTCCAAGGCGGGGCTGAGGAGGATTTGGCCGTGCAGCTTGTGTGAATAATTCCCTGCAGTTCGTGGGAGCGCTGGGAGCGGTTTGGGAGGTGAGGATCCTCTGCAGGTGGCTGCCTCTGCCACCAGCTCGTGTCACTTCCCTCTCCACGTCGTGCCACTGTCCTGAGGTAACAGAGCCCCTCACAGGGGCTGATTTCAGCCAGGGTTGCTCGAACAAGAAGCAAAGCCGGGGTCATGTACCAGATCACACAAGGCTCTGGTCGTGTGTGTCACAAAGTCACCACCCAGCAAACAGAGGGTGAACCAAAGCAGGAGAAAAGAAGAATCAGGTTATAAAAACCCAAACCACGCATGCAATTGCATATGCAAAGACCTTATTTGGGTTTGTGCTGAATTTCCATGAAGAGATTTTTTTTTTTCTTTGCTGCAGCTGCACGGATTCACAGGATTCTTGTGAAATGGAGCAGGAAGGAGCCTGGGCTGCCTTTGCTGCTCAAAGTGCACCTCTGCCACCAGCCAGGGACACAGGCAGGCAGCCAGAGAGGCTGAAAGCATCCCCCTCCTCCTCCAAATGCCACCAAGTGCGAGTTAGAGCTATTTACTCTGGATTAACATACTCGATTTCTCTTTGAAACCATTGTTTTAGACTTTCCAGTCAGTTCTCATTAGTTACTAGTTTGGAAGCCCATGGTATATTTAGACATCATATACATTTGTCAGTGAAGAGTAGCTTAAATGATCTACTTTGCTCACTGCTTAATTATATTATTTTACTGTTCCTGAAAACCTGACACAAGGCAAATTTACATTACTGTGCTCCTAATTAGCCAATAATCCTTAAGGATTTGAATGATACATACCCAAAGTAATTTCCTCGTTCACTAAATATGAATTTCCTTACGTTAGGTTAAGAAGATGGCACAATGACAGCAGGCATCTTGGTGATGACAGCTCTCAACATGTTTGTCTCCAGAGTCAAAATCTATTAAAAGACACATAATGATCTCAGCACTTTCTTAAAGTGTAGAATGTGAAATCAATAGGGTTGTGTACAAAGGGGAACAAAATTTACCTCTTTTAACCATTGTTAGGTTGTCCAGCACTCCAGGTTACTGAGAGGTGAAAATATTTATAGTCCTGGCTTTCTAAATATCTCAGCTGCATCTCTTCAGTCATTCAGCATCTCTGAAGCTTCTCAGACAGAGTGAAAATGCAGATGTGGAGGAAGCTGCTCCAAAAGAAAGGCCTGGCAGGCTCCTTCCTGCCTCAGACACCTCATTTAGTGCCTGATTCTGTCCCTCTATTGACCCCCAACCTGGAGCCCTGGATCCTGGGATCCTCAGCACAGGAGGGATGTGGATCTGCTGGAGCAAATCCAGAGGAGGTCATGGAGCTGCTCCAAGTGCTGGAGCTCCTCTGGAGCCAGGCTGGGAGAGCTGGGAGTGCTCACCTGGAGAGGAGCAGCTCCAGGGAGAGCTCAGAGCCCTGCCAGGGCCTGAAGGGGCTCCAGGAGAACTGGAGAGGGACTGGGGACAAGGCATGGAGGGACAGGACCCAGGGAATGGATTTAAACTGAAGTGGGTAGATTTAGATGGGATTTTGGGAAGGAATTCCTGGCTGGGAGGGTGGGCAGACCCAGAGCAGCTGTGGCTGCCCCTGGATCCCTGGCAGTGCCCAAGGCCAGGCTGGACACTGGGGCTGGGAGCACCTGGGACAGGGGAAGGTGTCCCTGCCATGGCAGGGGTGACACTGGGTAATTTCAAGGTCCTTTTCAACCCAACTCATTGTGCGGTTCCATTATGCAAAATGCAAAATTTCACACCTGGCTTTGTCCTTTCTCTGGCCATTGAACTCCTGCTCTTTGGAAGATCTTGTCTTTGTCACCACTGCTGTTGTTGGACTGGCTGGGGCATGGTGGGGATGGTAACAGTTTGTGTTTTCCACTCTAGACTGTTTAATTTAATGCATTATTACATTTGATCCAGATGCTACAGCAATGGGTGCATAAAAATAATTAAATACAGATAAATAGACCGTAACGGCTTCACCAATTGCCAGTTGTTGTAACACAGAGTTGCGTATCAAAAATGCAGTGCCAGAAAATTACTTGAATTTCTAACTAGTGCAGGAAAACTTTCCATGTGACTCTGTGACTGGTAGAGCTCAGTGCTCATCTTTTCCCACAAGTCCAAGACTAAAATTCATGCAGCTAAGTGGAAATTCAAAGTTTCTGGTCTTGTTCTATAACTTCTTCATTATTTTGTTTGTGAAATCAAAACCTGTGAGTGCAGATGTGCTGAATAAAGGCCACCTCTTTTCTCTGCCACACCATCAGCTGCTGACATGAGACCAGGAGATGCTCCTGCCTGGAGAGATGCTGTTCCATGGATTGGGAATGATGGTTGTTGGAGCTGTGGTGTGGCTCCCAAACCAAGCACAAAGGAAACAACACCTGGTGATTCCTGTCTCCTGCACCCTTGTACTGACACTTGTATTCTTATTATCTAAGCTACTTGAGCATTTTTAATTAGATGTAGTATTTTTTTTTTTCATATCACAAACTCTTTTTTGAAATAATTCTGGCCTTTAAATGCCTCCCAAGGGGTTTCATTTCACGGTGAGTGAAAAGGCTCCATTGCACAGGGAGACAAGGATGAACAGATGCTGAGACTAGAACAGGAGCTGGAACTAAGACTAGGATGGGAACATCCCTTCTGAGGCTAGAACAGGAAAATTGGAGACTTTGAAGGTCTCTGTCTGGGCAGTGGGAGGAGCAGAAAAGGACCCTGATATTCCAGGACAGCCATGCTGTGTTCCCTTGTCCAACACTGCAGAAACCACTGTGGAAATAAGTGATGAAGGTGCCTCACAGAAAAAGGAGAATAATATTTCAGCCTGATTTGCTTAAAAATAAATGAGTAGATGGCTTAGGGGGTCTGTCCTTACACTGCCAGGAGAAAAACTGTTCTGTATGAAAATGGGTAAGAGCTCCCTTTATCTGCCCCTTGGCAGGTGCACACTGGGCCCATTCCTTGTTGAAGTTCAGATGCTTTCTGCCAGGCAGTTCCCATTTTTCCTCCAAAATAATGTGGGGGAACAGCTTTAAACCCCACTTGCATTGTGTGGGTTCACACAGGTTTCAATCCAGGGAAATGATGATGGGGTGCTGAGTCCCCATTAATTTCAGTGGGAGTTTGCCTTGAATGGGGGAATTTGGGAGAGGCTGAGCCCAGGATTTGTGTGTGTTTGCTCATGGATCAGCAAGGCACACGCATCTGCAATTGAATATGCACTTTGTTAGGTTAAGAAACATTTCTTTATGCTCTGCAAAGCAAGTGAATAAAATCGAGGGGGAAATATACACTGTGTCAGCTTGCCTGCGTGGGAAAAATACTTTATTTTCTGTTGTAAAGACAAAGAGTACAGGAAGAATAAAAGCCGTGGTGTGTATGATCATCCCATATAAGCACATTAGTAAAGCACTGTGGTACCAGTCGTGTTGTGAACTTAAAGCCACCCCTAATTAAACTGTCTGCATCCCCCAGCATTTCCCTGTAATGATGTCAAGCCGTGCAGCAATTAGTTGTCTCTCTATGAATGTAAACACTGTTTGTAAATCATATAAATTTAACCTGCTTGGCTTCTTGAAAAGCTCTGAAAAGGGAATTAATTAATATTGTGGATTTTGGTGTTCTGATTTATTGAATAGTTTTTTGAGCGTCTTGATCTAATGTTTTCTGTGGTTCATGGCAATTAATTTTGGGAGCAAAGGTAGGACTTATTAAAAATCTGGGATATCATTTGGGGTGGGACTAATGGTGTGCACGGAGGCATGCAAAATATTTTATTGCACTAACACAACTGCTGGGGGTTTATTTTAAATTGAGATTTAGTCCATTCCAAGGATGTGAGTGCCCTGACCTTTCTGCATTCTGCATTTTGCACCTCCTGTACTACTTCAAGCTAATTTGAATGTGAAGTTTGAATCCTGAAGAAAGATGCCCTTCTGCAGTAGTTCATCTTCTCTTTAGAGATCAGACTAAATGCCCGTGGCAATATGCTGGGAAACACAGCACATTACCATGAAATAGCTCCATTAGAGACAAAGAAATGTAAACAAAACAAGCACATTTGCCACTGGTTTTAGCTCAATTATATTTCTCCTATTGATGGTGTTGCCTAAAATGAAGAAGTGCTCCAGACCTAAATTTAGTAAACCTTTTGTTGCAATTTACTCCAGCAAAAGCTCTGCTGCTGGAGGTGGATGGTTTACCTGAGCCATCAGCTACATAGCACGTTTATGGTTATTGTATTTTACAGGTTGATAGATTTTTATATTCTGTCCAAGTCAGGATCTTACACCACCTGGTTTATTATTTAGTAATTTACAGTGCAGTCAGGCATGTTTGGTTTAATGTAGGATAAACTTATAAATCTATTGTTCCTCCAGTTGCTGGGGTTGGTGTGCAATGAACTACAGAGCTTGATGCGTACATACATTTCAGCTCTGCTTATTTTCTTTGATAGGGAAGCAGGCAATAGATAACACAGTGACAGTGGCATCCCAGGGGACAGCAAAATGTGAGAGCAACACACCGTCAGGTTAGTAGGTCATTATTGTATGAGCACTGAGCCATTAATTGACTACTGTACCAGGCTCAATCTGTGTCAGATTATGGCTTTTGGCAGCCAGAACTGTTATCTAATAGCTAACTTTGTTTCTTCGCTGCCTTTTTATTAGGTTTTCGGATAAAATTATACCTAAAAAGGTAAATATATGTGTTGCACTTTAAAAAAGAAAACAATCCAGCCAAACCAAACCAACATACAGAATAGTGGTAATGTCAATAGGTAAAAATTCCTGTGAGAGAGCAGCTAGCAGAGCTAATATTTGTGAGTATGTTTTTTACAAACTTGGGCAGCCAAATACTTCATTTAGGGGTAATAGATTATGGGTGCAAAACTATCAGGAATTGATAGGTGGTGCCTGAATTATTTTGTTAATCTGTAACATTGGGTGGGAATAAGAGAATACCCAGACCATAACAACAACAATAAACATCACTTGTACAAACCTTGCTGCTTTCTCCTAAAATGTGCCTTGAAAAGAGGGGAATTGTCAGCCCTGGCATGGGTGATGCTCAAACAAGAGACCCAGCTCGTGGCAGAGCTGTGCCACCTTCCCCCAGCACCTGGCTCCTGCTGGAGCAGCTCCACGGCCGAGCCGTGTAATGAGGGAAGAAATCAGTGACATGAGGAAGATTTGAGGGGAAAAATCATCTGTTCTTTGGCCACTGGCAGCAGGCAGGGTGGTCCTCAGCCACCTGTGTCCATCAGAGGGCAAATTCCCAGCTTTAACAGGCTGTGGGAGGCTGAGGATGTCAGTGCTCAGCCCAGTGCCAGGTGAGGCAGGAGTTTGAGCTGGGTTTAAGGATAAATCCTGCTTGCTGTTCAGAGGTGATTTCAGGTTTCTACCATCTTTCAGCTGAGATCTTTGGAGTATGTCAGGCTGGGGCTAAGATGTTTTAGCTCATCCCTGCACCTGCCAAATCCAAACCCAGGTGTTTCAGCCCAGAGGAGAGCGTGAGTTAAAGATTGCTCAGGTCTGAAAAGGACTTTATAGGATCTAGAGTGGGTGGGATGGCCTCTGGTGAGGTGAGGTGAGTGTGTGTTCATGGGCTGGGCTCTAAACCAGCTCTCCCTGCTGTCTGTAATTCCTGAGGAATCCTCCATCCCAGCTCCAGAGGAGTGCAGGGGTGCTGGCAGGGTTTTGGGGTGCATTCCAGCAGTGTGACACATCTGCTGCTGTTTGACAGTGCTGTTCAAGTGATGGAGCCCCAGTTTAATTTCTGTCCCTACCCATAAATCGACCTGCCTGTGACCTTGGGCAAAATAGTTAATCCAGCCAGCCCTCAGTTTCCCTCTTTTGCTCCCCATTAAAAATGATTTGCTGTCCCGGGGGGTCGGGCTGGGCAGGAGAACCCAGGGTGATTGCTGATAATCATCAATATGGGAAACCCTGGGAGAAGGTGGGGAAGGGAGGCAGAAACCTTTATTTC
>NW_024372923.1:1908303-2018303 GCF_014805655.1 Passer montanus | reverse complement strand
ACAAAATCCCAGAAAGTTTTGGGTTGGAAGGGACCTTAAAGCTGATCCCATTCCACACCCTGCCACAGGCAGGGACACCTCCCACTGTCCCAGGTGCTCCAAGCCCCGCCCAGCCTTGCCTTGGACACTGCCAGGGATCCAGGAGCAGCCACAGCTGCTCTGGGCACCCTGTGCCAGGGCTGCCCACCCTCACAGCGAACAATTCCTACCTAATAAATCTATATTCAGAGTATGCTCTTTGTTTCCTGCATTACCCTGCAAGTGGAGGCTCCACCTCAGAGCTGTGGCTGAGTGCTTAATATTCACCTCCTTCCATCCTTCTTCATCCCATTTGCATGCTGCAATTAAAGGAAGTAGTCTTGTTTGCATAGTGCTTTAAAAATGTTTCTGTCAGCAACAACACTGGGGTTTGAAGAGCGCTATCTCTCTAAGAGCAGAGCTAACTAATTGCATAAGGGTCACACCATCTGCTGCTAAAGAAGTAAATCTTCAGATGATGAGAAGTTAGGATTTATGGAAAACCTCCTGACAGGGATAGCTCTTGCTTGGGTGGTTGCTTTTTTCACATGTTTACTGTTGTTTTCTAGTAATTTTCTGTACTTTGATATTTTTTTTGTGTTTTTTTTTTTTTTTTCAAAAGGGAAAAAAGACAAAATACTTTCTTATTTTTTTAAAAAACTTGAGAGAGACGTTATGGAAGGAAGGGCACTTTTCTTAAATAAGAGAGCAGCAGATAATTTTGGCCAAGAATCTTCAGCACTGGCTGTACCCAGTTGCATCACAGTGAATTTTTGGACTTGTGTCCATAGAAAGAACAAACAAACAAACAAACAAATAAATAAATACCTTTTGCCACCCAAATGTTTATGGAAATGCACAGGACAAGAAGAATATGAAGTGACATTTCTAGTCTTTACTAATTTTTCAGTAGAGAGCTCATGGAGCCAAAATTTTCTGCAGGTCAGTGTAAGACACTGTGCTTTTAGTTGAGTGAATTATGTTGCACAGAGAAGTTGTGGATGGCCCATCCCTGGAAGTGCTGGATGGGGAATTGAGCAACCTGGTCTAGTGAAAGGTGTCTGTGCCCATGGCAGGGGTCAGAACAAAATGAGCTTTAAGGTCCTTTTGACCCAAACTGTCCTGTGACTCTATGATTCTATAAATAATTGACTTTTCATAACAGCTTTGATAAATGATGGAATTTTGTTCATTAACAAAAAAATGAGTGGCTTCTTCTCACCAGACAATTTCTCTGTGCAGAGGATATTGCACAGAGAAGTTGTGGATGGCCCATCCCTGGAAGTGCTGGATGGGGAATTGAGCAACCTGGTCTAGTGAAAGGTGTCTGTGCCCATGGCAGGGGTCAGAACAAAATGAGCTTTAAGGTCCTTTTGACCCAAACCGTCCTGTGACTCTATGATTCTATAAATAATTGACTTTTCATAACAGCTTTGATAAATGATGGAATTTTGTTAATTAACAAAAAAATGAGTGGCTTCTTCTTCTCACCAGACCAGAATTTTCCTGTGCAGAGAATGTCTCACGTGGGTGTCATTGGGCTCATTTTGTGTCCCAGACCCTCCCGCAAGGCTCCTGTCAGAAATCAGCTCCACCAATCCCAGCAAACCAAACAAATCAGGATCACTGATGCCAAGAGATTAAACTTTGGGCTTAACTCCAGAGGTGGGAGATGAGAGCAAGACTGGGAGGTTCCTGGTTTGGATGCTCAGGAAATGTTTTTAACTTTACCCTGCCACCAGAGAAACCCCTGTGAGGATTTTAATCCAAGCTGGGCAATAAAAATGTGAGGATGTTGGATCCCTGAATGCTGAGAATTTTAAACTTTCTGTGCTGAAAGGCACAGAACCTCAAGAGAGCACTAAATTTGACCTGAGGCCATGGAGAAGGCCTTCTTCTTCACCTTCTTCTTCATGGTTTGGGTGGTATTATGTAATTGGTCAGAAAAGTTCTCATTGAGGAATTCAGACGATTAGTTATTGGGTTAAAAGTAAAAATAATTTAAGTGTCATTTCTTAATTGGGTAGTTTAGCCTTAAAATACCTTGTAGAGAAAGATAGTTGGGTATTTTGTAGCTTGTTATTTGAATGCTGTAGGACTCATGTCTTGTAGAAGTGTAATAAGAAATAATAAACATAATAAGCCTTAAAAGACCTTGTAGAGAAAGATAGGCATTTTTGCAGCTTGTTATTAGAATGATGTAGGACTCATGTCTTGTAGAAGTGTAATAAGAAATAATAAACATAATAATGATAATAATAATAAATAATAAATATTTGAGTCTGAACACAAAATCCCATCTTGAGTGCTTCAATCCTGACTGTGACAGAGGCAGAAAAGGAGTTAAAGAATCAACATGAGCCCTTTTCAAAAATACACCGAGTTTTTCCCCGAGAATCACTCACCTGCAAACCATCTCTTGTGAAGGAGTATTTCCAGCAGAATTTTGGGGGCGTATATTTGATTTTGTTATATTCATTTTCAGCAAAAGGCAGCCGGGAAGTGACGTGATGCATAAAGGAGCAGCGTGCTGGGAGCTGGTGTCTACAGGAATTTCAAAATCACAACTCTCCCATTCGCAGTGAGCCGTACAATGTTTTTAATCAGGGGAAGGAAGGAATTAATATATCCTCTTTCCATAAACCCTCATTTGTATTGTTGATAACAATAGTTAGAGATCTCAAAGCTGGAACAAACCTTATTTAAACAAGAATCTGTCAATTCTGATGATGTTTTGTTTGAAGATGCAAATTTCCTCGCAGGGGCAGATGCTGCAGACAGCCAATGCTCACAGAGAGCTGAAGTCTGTGTGTGATTCCTGCAAGTTTGTCCCTCCAGAACTATAGTTTATCGTGCAAGGAGAATGAGGAGAGTTGGGGCTCTGTAAAATATATTAGTTTTCATATTTGTGTGTAGGCAACTGCTGCTCTTCTGCATCAGGGGAAATGGCAGCACAAGTGCAGATTTTCCATAAGGTATTTGCTGGTTTTGTGCTCACTCAGTGGATGCTTTTTGGATCAGATATCTGTGAAAATTAGGTAGAAGATGATTCTTAAAACTTTGTCTCATGTTCTTTTCTGCTTCCCACCTTGCTCCCCTGTGTGCCCATGCTGGGGTAGGAGCAGAGTGGAAATCCAGGTGGCAGCATGTTGAGAGATCCAATTCTGGTTTTTTTTGTAACTAAAGGTTGCCATCAACTGAAACAAAGCAGCAAATCTTCACAAAAAAATGATGATTGTAGAATCATTAAGGGTAGGAAATACCTTTGAGATCATCAAGTGCAGCCACCAACCAGCACCTCCAGTGCCACCAAACCCTGTCCTCAAGTGCCACATCTACATGCACTTTGAACACTTCCAGTTCTGGTGGCTCCACCAGTTCCTTGGGAAGTCAATTCCAGGGCTTGATGACCTTTGCCATGATCAATGCAGTGGTTAAAAATGCAACCTTGTCTGGAGAACTTTCTCCCACATAGGTTTTCTTACAACCTTTGGTGCCACATTTGCTGCAAAGCACAAAGGTTTTCTCTGCTGGAACAAGCAGGTTGTAACCCTACACGCAAAGTCTGGTCTTTTGCAAAAAGTTGGTGAGTTTGTAAACTGAGGATCCCAGGGGACATTTAGGTCTGTGGGTCCTTGATGTGTTCCCTGGGTGAGGTAAAGAAGAACAGATCAGCTGTGACAGGAGTTTCCCCAAATCCATGACTGAACTACGGTCACAGAATCACAAACTGGTTTGGTTGGGACCTTAAACCTCACCCAGTTCCACCCCCTTTTCCAAACACTCAGTGGGATATTCAGCACAGAGCTGTTTCTAACTGCTCTCTCAGCTTGACCTGAAATTTGACTCACCCATGTTGGGGAAGGAATTTAAAGATGTCACTGGGATCCCAATGGATTGAGCTGGATATCCTCTATGGAGAAGTCAGCACAACCCTACTGGTGAATCCTCTCTAGATCACTGATGCCTTTCTGTGTATTGAGTGTATTGACCTGAATTAAAAAAGGCTGGGAAAGTTCTCACAATATGTTTTGATCACCAAAACAAAAAACCCCAAACCCAGTGCCCCTCATTGTCCATGATTCCCTCCAAAGAACTGCAATAAAATCCCTGAAGCGAGGCTCTTGCTGATAGTTAAATGGTTAATGGTTAAAATCTTTGTTACTCTGGTTCACTGGAAAGCTCCTTAGACAGTCCTGAGCTGAAAACATCCCTCACTCCATTCTTGAGCACAAAAACTAATATTTCATACTGTATTTTGGACCTGATGTCCATTTTTTGGCTCAACTACCAAGCCAGAAATTGTTTTTAGATTTCCTCTTTGGCATTCACAAAGTTTTGCCTAAAACCCTTGGGGACTTGCTGAAAGAGATTTATTTATGTGCATTGCAAGGCGCCTGCCAAATAACTTCAGCTTCATGTTTTTTAATAATTTTCTAAATTTAAAAATTAATAAAAAGACTAAACTCTTGGTTTACTCATTATTAATTATGAATATTCCCATCTATTTTGCCTTAAATATCAAAGATAAACAAAAGCTAAGATGCTGCTAGGAAGTTAAAATATTGGAAAATGCTCTCTCTGAGTTCTTGAGGTGTGTGGAGTGTTTTCTATTATTTTGTGGGTGACACTTTCGCCACTTTATCAAAATTTGGAGTTCAGTTTGGAGACTTCCTTTCAAAAGAACTGTTGGCTAAATCACTTCTATTAACTTTTGAAGTGTTTTTTTGGAAGTGTTAGAAGGAAAAAAGTAGTTCTGTGTTAACAAAAAGGCCACACTTTATGAACTGTGATGTTTTTCCTTTCAAAGTAGGAGGAAAAATTCCCAGAGTTAAGTAGGAGCAAGGCCAGATTTGCCCTTCTTTCCCATGTTGAAGCAGTCCTGAGGACACTGAAGTCCAAATTGGAGTTGATTCGTCCTTTAAAAAGAAAAAAAAATTTCGTTATTCTGGTTGTTTTTGTGGTTTTGGAGCACTGTGATCTGCTCCAGGAGTCTGGGAGAGGCTTTGGCATTCTCACTTCAAGTTTGCAGTTTGATTTTTAATCAATAATTTAGATTCAGTGAAAGATTAGTTAAAATTTACCCTGTTTGTATCAGTTGGATGTAAATCCATTACTAGCTTAATTCTGATTTGTCTGAATTTTAATTCTGTCAAAAAGCAGGATTGGAGCACTGGAGGATGTGCCCTGTTGAGCAACATGAACCAGTCACAGCCAAACTTACTCCCAGTGTGCTCACAGGATCAAGGAGTAGCCCAAATATTGAACCAAGCCTCCAGAAAATTCATTTCAATTTCTCTGGGAATAAAAAATAATTTGAGGAAGCACTGGCAGAAATTAATTCCACAATTATTTTTGTAGTTTGCTTATTTTTTAAGGCACAAATCGTGCACTCATCGAAGGCTCAGATCTTTCCCTTTGCTCCACCCTCACCCTTCAGAGCCATTCCCCAGCTCCAGGTGGAAAGAAACTGGTGGAATGTGGTGCCTGGGAGTGAGACCCAAGCGGAGGGAGGGGAAGTTTCCCTAAAACTGCTCCTGTGGCTGACCCTGGATGCTGCTTGGAAAGAGCTGGTTCCTTCAGCGGGCATCCAAAAGCAGCAGCTGGATTTTGGATTGAGCACAATCCAAAGAGTCACAACTGAAAGCAAGAGAAAATAAGTAGGGATAGAAATAAGCCTAAAATCAGGCTTAATGTCAGCTACCCCTCCTCAGATCACTGTTTTTGGTTTATTTTCCCAGTGAACTATGCTCTGTGGAGGAAGGATATTGAAACAACTGTCTTTTTTTCCCCCCTCTCTCCCCCCTTTTATTATGTAATATAAAAAAACAAAGGAGTATATTGTATTAATATGAATACGTGCCAGAGAGAGCTTTATAGGGTCATTAATACATTTCTTGGGAGGTCAAAAGACATGAAACCGAAGGGCTTGTGCCTCACAATAAAAGTGAGGCATGTATTGTTGGCCCAGCAAAACATGCCCTGGAGTATAATATTTGTGTATTTAAAAAAATTATACTGGCAGAAAGTACAAGGGCAGCTGCAGAGCTTTGGACTGTGCCTAACAGGAGTGACACAGGTGAGGGCTGGAACTGAGGTGGGAATGGTGGGAAAATTGGGCTTTTGCCTCTTTTTGGTTCTTTATGAGGTTGAAAAAATTGTCTTAACTGGTTAAAAGACATTTTTCTCCATGAGTGCGTGTGTTTTTTGTTTAAATACAAGAAACTCCTGTCATCTGTATAGCAGGCTCTGGGTGCATGAACAGGATATCCCATGAAAACCCTGGAGAGGGGGAAAAATTAACCACCTAATGCCATGGCTGAAGTTCAGTAAAGCCTCAGTTAAGGCAGAAAATATTACCTGTGTCCCAATCCAGCCCAGCTCATCCTCTCTGAGCTGTGCTGGAGCTGGGGCATCTCCCTGGCCTCGGGGTGGGATGGGACAGGAAACTGGAGAAGGGATGTGGTGCCCTCCAGCCTTCCCTGGGGTTTGGTGTTGCCTTTGGATCCTGCACTGCTGGCTGGTGCAGGGGTGGTCCTGAGTAGGGATTTCTCAAGGAGAGAGGCTGAGTTTGCCTGAGAAGAGGTGACTCAGATAGACTCACCTCGGTTACTTCTCAAATAAAATTATATAAAAAATTAAAAGCTGCAGCACCAGAAAGTTCCAAACTCCACTGCTTCCTCCATTCAACACCTCCGTGTCCTTAAAAAACCTTTCAAACAACCAAACTCAAAGTGTGCTTCTTGCCTTTATGGGTGCATCACTCTTTTCCTTCCCAAACCGTGCCAGGGCCTCCCCACCCTCACGGGAAGAATTCCTTCCCAATATCCCATCTGACCCTGCCCTCTGGCAGCGAGAAGCCATTCCCCCTTTTCCTGGCACTCAGGCCTTGTAAAATTTCTCTCCAGCTTCCTTGTGGCTCCTTTCAGGTACTGGAAGGCTGCAGGGAGCACAGGGCTGCCTGAATTGAACCTTTTCCACTGCCATGAAAAGTTGCAGCTGGATGTTTGCTTAGCCCTCTGATGAAGCTTTTCATTATCTTACCACTAGCACACTGCAGAAAATGGAATCATTAGAGTCCAGCAGCATTCAAATGTAAACATTTGAATAATTTACACTTCCAGCCAGTGTTAAATAAAAGGTTTCAATCTCCGATGGAAACCTGACAATAAATATTCATTTCTAATTTTCAATATGTAAACTTTATGACTTCTTAAAAGCCTTTTTTTTTTTTTTACCTGAAGTGTAATGGCAATTTTGACAGTTGGGCACCTTTGGGACTAAAATTTTCCCTCTGGTCAACAGAACCATGAAGAGTCATTATAAAAATTAAAAGCTAGAAGTAATTACAAATGTTACAATTAGGAGCAATTTTGGCATCTTCATGTGCTACAACCAACAAAAGCTGTGTCTTTTCCATGGAGCTTTTCCTGAGGGGTACAAGGAAAAGAAGTGGAGGAAAGGAATTGCCTTGCTGGCTGTGGCCTGGGACTGGAAGGGTGCCAGCACTGAAATAATTTTGTGATAGAAGAGGCTGTAAGGAAGTTTCAGGAATGCCATTTGCAGGCACAGCTTTGGAAAGGAAGGTGAGATTTGCAGGGGGGGCTGGTGCCTGCAAACCCTGGGAGCACCCGGTGTCCCCATGATCGATGTTTCTCTCAGTTTCCCCCACAAACTTTTATTTTCTGAGGTTTATGGGTCTGTAGTAAAAATCCACTCAGAGTTTACACTTGGTTTACACCAGGTCTCTGTCTACCAAAGTTTATTTTAACAGCATTTTTATGTGGCTCTTCTTCAGGCAGCTTGAGTTGAGCAGAACCCGATGCGCAGCCTCTTCCAAAGCATCCTTTTACCACCAGCATCACTGCTGGGGTCAATGAAGGTCAGGTGGGTCATAATTATGAGCACGGGCTCCCCACACAATTAATGGGTTTTTTTCCAAGTGATTTTAGCACGTCGTTGTGGGACAGCCAGAGTTTCATAAAACGCGTGGCTGCGGGCGCACAGTAAACGTGTCTGAGATGCTTCATCAGCACTGCTGCACCTTTCCTTGCCCACCTCGCCCCTGCTCCCTGTCCTTCTGTGGCCACCACTGGCATAAAAAGCGCTGGATTTGAGGAATTATCTTCCCTTTAAATCTTATTTGGGTTACAGTGTTGGCAATGGGCTTCGCTTTGTAATGCCCCTCCCAGAGTTTGTAAGGAGCGATCCTGCTCCTTTATGGTGCATAAATATCTGGGATATTGCTGCTGTGCAGATCCCAGCAATGTTCATTTGTCTGAGTTTCAGGTCGGGCAACACAAAATTTCTTTTCATCTGCTTTGAATTTGCGAGCGTTTAATTGATTGTGTGCTTTGAGTCTGAAGCTCTTGATCTGCCTCATCTGTGCTGATCAGTATTTTTTATACTGCATCACATCTTCTCTTATGGGCTTCCTTCTAAGGTATAATTGTTGTCTACCAATCTCTTTATATTTCATTAATAAATAGATTTCCAGCCTTCCTTTGATCATTCCTGTCATCATTCTCGGAGCTCCTGGGATTTGCACAGTGCAGTTTTCTTAACACAAAGTAACCAACACTGCAGTCAGCAGTCCAGAACAATCTCCACTGTTAATTTATATTCCTTAGGATAGTCCCTACAAAAACTTCTGTGTAATGTGGCTGTGTGGTCCTGATTAACATCAGTAATCCCTGAGACAGAGCTGTTCAATACTCACCAAACTACTCTATGGGGGAAGGAAGCGAGAAGAGAAATAAAAAGTAAAGTAATTTTTGAGGTTTTCATGAGTAAAGACCAATCAGACTTCGCACAAAGGATTTAAAACAAAAACAAAGACACTTTCCAAATCTCCTATGCTTAATTTTTTTTTCCTGTGCTTAGGGTGGGTGGAATTGTTCTCTGCATTAGTGGATGTTTACATGGGAATGAGGGAGGAAGAGGAGGGAGGGGGACCACAAGGGAGAGAACCTTCTAAGGACTCCCTGCCCTGAGCAGCAGCCCCTTTGGGGAGCTCAGCATTAAAAAGTGAGAGTTTCATTGCTCCCTTTGCACCTCTGAGCTGTAAAAAATTTTAGAGGGGGCTGAAATCTGACACTTTGTAGAGGTCAGACCCCTGACTGGTGAGCAAGGGGACAGGATGGGGAAATCTCCTTCGTGCCAAGGTTTGCACTGCCTGAGTGTGGGGTCCAGTTGGGACAACATGTGTCACCAGCACTTTAATTCTGAGGGGTTTTGGCAGGAATCTGAGTTAGTGGAACATCCAAAGAGTGCTGTTTGTGCCAGATCCCACTGAGCAGGGCGTGGCAGAGGAATGGATCAGGGCTTGTTCCCATGCTGCACGTCGGTGTCCCCAGTACTGAACTTTGGGATGTGGCACGCTGGCTTATAAAAATAATAAAATATGACAAAGTAGTAGAAACTTCCATTTTCACAGCCTTCTGCATAGAGGTATGCCCATGCAGAAAACCATGGCATCACTGGGGGATTTGGGTGGGAAGGGAAATTAAAGCTCATCCAGTGCCACCTTCCACTATCCCAGGGTGCTCCAAGCGCTGTCTATCCTGGCCTTGGACACTTTCAGGGATCCAGGGGCAGCTACAGCTTCTCTTCTTCATCACCACCCAGAAATGCTTTATATCCATTTATATCTGAAGTTCTGGGAGTGGAAAATTTGGTTTTAGACTGCTGGACCTGCCGTGTGCTGCTCCAGCCACAGCTGGCTTCCATACACTGACCTCTGAAGATACATGGCCATGCTGTGGCAGCTCCTCGTTTGCCTCCCTGCAAATGTCTGGGGAAGCAGCAGGGCAAGAGGACTTTGGGATGTCCCTTCTCACAGCATTTACTGAGCTCTGGTCCAGAGGAGCCTCCCATCACCGTCATGTGTTGTCTGTGGCAGTCAGAGAATGGAGCTGGGTATAAAAAACTCTCTTTCAGCACTGAGCAATGGATTTATTGCACAGAACAGCTGGCTAAGCCAAGGTACTGCCCAGCACCATATCTTCTTTTCCTTGCTTTCTGGTCTCTTCCTGCCCTCCTGCCTCCTGGCATGTGCAACTAGAATATACGTGAGGAAGGTGAGATGTGTGAATTGTTTTCCTTTTAGAGCAGCCTGCCTTTATTGAGATGCATTTGTTACCCTGGACTCCTGAGAAACACCTTGCCCTTTTCCTGCTCTATTTTCCATTTCTGTCTCTTCCTCATCCCTAACTTTATTTTCTCTTTATTTTCCTTCTCCACTTTTCTTTTTCTTTACATCTCCTTCCTTTCTCTACCCGCGCTCATCCTTCTCATCACTCACTTGATTTAGGGTAAGGAGAGCACATGCGAAGAGAATTGCCATGTACAAAAGTTAAGGATATATATGGGATCCTTCATAATGTGCTTCACTCAGGCTGGGGATAGTGAAAAGGTACGTTTTCCCTGAGCTTGCCAGCAGTGTAAACCATTCAATTGGTAACATAATACGTTTTTATGGTCTCTGTATAGCGATTTTCCATTTAAGTGTAAGTTAAATTGATGAATTCACATAGAGGCATAGAGGAAAGTTTTTCCTTTTTCTTTTGTAGTATAAATTCTCCATGAACACTCCTGCCCTCCATTGTGAGTGGGTTTTCCTCCCAGCCATGCATGAAATGTGCCCTTAGGTTCTGTTACAAATAGGTTTACACTGATGTGTATGGCTGCTACGAGCATTACGGTCTTGATCCTGCACTCATTGAAATCAATGGCCACACTCCCCCTCCCCGCAGGACTGGGAGATCAGAGCCTGTGGGTCGCTCTGGGAATACAAAAGACCTCATGGATTTGGTTTTGGAGGCTTTTGCATCCCTTCTGTGACAATTGGTTTTTAGCTGGATCGATTCTACCTGGCAGGAGATTGTAGGAAGGTGGGGATCAGGCTCCTCTCCCAGGGAACAAGGAACAGGACAAGAGGAAACAGCTTCAGACAGCACCAGGGGAGGTTCAGGCTGGACATCAGGAAGAATTCCTTCATGGAAAGGGTGGTCAGCAATTAAGATGGGCTGCCCAGGGAGGTGGTGAAACCCCCATTCCTAAAGGTGTCCAAGGAGTGACTGGACTCAGGGCTCTGGACTTGGGACAAGGTGGGATCAGTGACAGGTTGGATTTGATGATCCTGAATGACTCTGCCAACTTCAAGGATTCTGGGATCTTGTGATATCCTTGTCTAGTAACACACAGCATTCCCATTCAGGCAGTTATTTAGGAATTTTTCTTTCTAGGTTCTCCAATTACAGAGTTTCTAGTTCTGTTCCTGTTGGCTTGGGACATCTGTTACTTGAGCTGAGACCTTTTCCCTCCATGAAAACTAACTGGCACTGTGCCAGTGGGGGGTTATGGAAGTGGGGCCTTCCACAGAAATAGGAGTTGCTGCAGGGAATGGCATTTGTTGGTCACTGAGTGACAGATTTTTCCCAGTAACTTTGCTGTTGGGGTGCCTGCCTTTCCCAAGAATTGTAAAGCATCACCATTTGTGCTCTCAAATGAGATCCAGCAAGAGTTTCAAAGTGTCTGGTCACATTTCAATGGGGCTAAGCTATAATTCACCTGTCTAAAATACATTAATCAAACTTATTTTCTGCACTCTCTTTCCTAACAGGGACCCTCATATTTATTTTCTGTGCCAGCAGTGCTGTATTTCACTGGAATTCTAATATTTCAGCAGTTGTTAAAGAATCCTCATTTGTATGGATTTGAGCTGCACTTGGCTGAAAGGTGCTGTAAGAAGTGAGGGGCTGCATGGTTACACAATATTAGCAAAAAATATTGGATTAATTTTTGCCATGCTCCATGATGAGCAGATCTTGGCATATCCATGAAACTGAGTTCCAGAGGATCCATTCATGTGACTCGCATTTTGGTTTCCATGTCACATGAACATCCAAGACAGGATTGAGCTCATTCTGTGCAAGCACCTGGTGAATCCATTATTATTCTGAATATCCTTTAGCAGCTTTTTTGTAATCACTTGAAGTTTAGAACACAGTGAAGCAATCCCCTGAACTTGGATGGTTCCTTGGTGGTTGAAGGACCTCACCTGCAACCTCAGGGATGGAGCAGGAGCAGGGGGATGCCACCAGCTGTCCTGGAATCAGGATGTGGATGGATTCCCAAGGATGGTGGTTAATTGTCTTGCCCCTCCACCCCTCAAAAAACTGATTAGGGAATGATTAATTCATTCAAACAACCCAAGCAACCTGGGCTGGTGGAAGATGTCCCTGCTCATCAGGAATTGGGCTGGATGACCTTTAAAGGTCCCTTCCAACCCAAGTCTTTCATGATTTCCTGATAATTTGTGCTGACACGTTCGTAAAAATGAAAGAAAACTCATGAACATTTGTCTTGAGACACGTGAAACGTTTGACCCAGCCCCACACTGGCCATGTGGGGTCTCAGGGTTACCTTCCCCAAAGCTTTTGTGCTGTCTCTGTACCAGAGCCATGAAGGGAAGTGGGTCAGCCCTTTGTTTTTAGAGGGAGAACTGAGCTTAGCGGTGCCTTTGGCATATCAATAAAGCCAGCAACAATAAAAAGGAACAGTGTTCATTATACTGCTGTGTGGGGAGTTTCTTTAAGAGTTGGGCCCTAAATGGTTTTTAATCCCAGGATGCACTGATTGTGATAATGTGGAGAGGCAAAGCAAGCATCAGTTATAAAATCATTGCAAATATGAGCGGAATAAAAAATGGTCAAAAGGATCTTGTTACAATTTCTGCTTATTCCACAAGGGTTTAAGGAAAGTAAAATAGGCAATGATTTTGTTTGGGACTTGTTTATGAAAGATTACTTTTTGTATAGGTAAGTCAAAAGGTTAAAGAAGTAAACAGAATTTAAATACAGTCAGTTTTAGTAATTTTTTCTGTTGTTTGCCTTAACTGCTTCCTAACATCATAAAAAAAGCCTGCAGCACTCAGGTGGGAAGGAAAAAAAACCCTCAAGCCAAGAAGAAAAACCCACACCAAGACGGCTTAAAGAAGTAAAAGCTGTAAAATGTAAGATATGGCACACCTATAAACTATAATTTTGCTTTTCAGCCAGCAGAAGTGCTGTAGATCTGAAATTACAATAAATCTCCAAATGTCCAGCATTGATTACTTCAAGCTTGTGGCTTTAATGGACAACAGAGCAGCACATTATGATGCCATGATTAAGGAATTGTGGAAAAGAGGGAGAGTGATTTTGGACTTTATTTTGGCACCTAGCAGAGCTCAACGTTACCACAATTATTGGTTTTCTGAAATATGTCCCTATGCATTATTCTGATCAGATTACTTGCATTGCACAATCCTCTGGTGAATAACAGGACAATAGCACAAAATAAATCTCTCTCTGAAATTTAATCTCCATGTCTGTAGACTGGCAAGAAGAACATCCACATCCCTCTGATAAGAAGTTGTATATTTTCCTGAATGGTGGTATATTTTTGTTTTATAATTGTCCTTAATGTAAATTCTCCAGCAAGAAAGCAGTGATGTCAAAGATCTCAGAGGAAAGAAGGGTTGAAATATGGGTAAAGTGTTCCCATAAGCTCAGCATGAAGAAACCCTAATTTTCTTAGTAAACTACAGGGGCGGGTGAATTTGGTGGCTTACAGAAATCATTAACCTTTCCCCTATTATTGGTTCTCAGTGTAATTTGTTTGATAATCTTCTTCCTCAGTGAATAGCAGTCCAGCTTATCAGCTAATAAAATATCCTCTTGCGCTGCTGCAAGGTTTGGCACGTGGTGGATATGAAACAGATGACAGCAGAGCAGAATTACCTGCTCTTTTTGAGGTCCACCCCTGAGCCAGGGATTGGGAAGGAGCCAATATTTATGGACTGAAGGGTGAGTGTGTGTTTAGTATTGCTCATCCTCTGAGCTCCATGGACAAGCTGGAGAATTGTTATTCTAAGAAAGCAGAAAATATACTGAGTTTTAAGCACTTGCACAGGGTCAGGAATAAACCCTCACAAAAAAGCAGGTGCTCCCCAATCCTTGAGACACCCATCAAAAAGCCTCCAACTTGCCCAGGGATCAACATGTTTAGACAAGTCCATGCTGGGTTTTGTCTCTAAAACTGAATTTCCAGAGGCTGATCTTGGATGGGAATCCATCAAACACAGGTGGGAATTCTAGGACAGATTTGAGGTGGCACCTGAAAGCTGTATGGGTTTTTGGGAAGAGCTCAGTGCCAGGATGGGACACGGCTCCTCCTGGCTGTGACTGTGTCCCCCAGCTGGTGCCAGCTCAGTCCCAGGCTCGTGTAGTCAGCAGGACATGGTTAGTGAGCAGGACATGGCCAGTGGGAGGTGGCCAGCCCTGGTGGCACACGGGCCACTGTGTCATCCTTCACTTCAGGACCAGCCGTGAGCTGAGGCTCAATTCACAAGTGAAAATTGGATTTGGGGACTTTCAGTGTCCCTGCCTTGCTTCCATGGGAAGTTCCACGGCTGCCAATGCTGCTCCAAAGGCTGGGCTGGAGCTCTGGATGTTGCCAGCTGGGGTGAAGGTGTGTTGGCAAAGCCATGGGAGGAAGTTCACCCAGAAATGCTTCCACGGCCTTGGCTCTGTTCCTGCTCTATCCATTCCATTTAAATCCAGCTGGAAAAAAAATGGCTTTCTTTGGTGCTGTGGGCCTACTTCACCCAGAAATTGTGGAGATTATTGAATTTGTGTGGTTCAGGACTCAAGAATCAAATATGAGTGAAGTTTAAGGTGGGATGATCAGGATTTATAAACTGGCACTGCTCCAAGGCAGCACCATTCCAGCAGGGCTGTGTTGGTTGGACCTTTCCATGATCTTTCTGTCCATACAGAGTAACCCCTTTTCCACACATTTCTCATTCCTCCAAAATTATATTTTCTTATGTCTTTGCTCTATTTTGTTTCCAACAATTGCATTTCCATCAGTTTTCACATTTCACTGCTCAGGAGTACCGTAAAATATCTGTTTGGAATAGTTTTGCTTACATTATCTTAAAATTTACAATTAAAAACCTTAATAGTATTTTTTTTCAAATCTTGTTTATCAGAGTTAATCATTAATTATCACAGACTCTACCCACAGGTGATTCGTACTTTCTTCTTCCCTCCTCTCCTCACCTCTCTTCCTTTCTTTCTCTTCTTACTGCAGTGATTTAGGCTCTTTCCAGACCTCCTTGTGGCAGCAGTGATGCTGAAGTGGCTGTGCCTGTCCCTTGTCATGTTTGCACAGTGCCACCTCTCCAGATGCACTGGTGCCTTACACAAAATGAGTCACCAGTGTCATTCCTCGTTCTGGTGTGAATTAGGTGTATTCCAGACAGGGAAACTCAATCTGAGCTGTTTCCCCAGTGTCATTTTTTAGGTACAGCCTGTGAAGTGGCAGTGATGAAGAACAGGGGCGATGGTGCTCAATCCAGGAGTGCTCTGGTGCCATCCAGAGTAACCATCTTTTTATTCTCATACTCTTCCAGCATAGGAAAATCCCAGATGTCTATATGCAAACAGCCTGGAATTTTTGTAGATGAAATCCAGATCTTTTGCTCAGGGTGCTTTTGGGCATGGGGTGCCAGAGGGCAGGGTTGGGTGGGACACTGAGAAGAAATTCTTCCCTCTGAAGGTGTGGCTCCCACACCAGGGCAGGCTGGACAGGGCTTGGAGCAACCTGGTCCAGTAGAATGTGGGGCAGTGAACAGTGGATGAGTTTTAAGGTCCTTCCAACCCAAACTGTCCTGTAGTTCCATGATCCTATGAACCCAAGGTTTGGTGGTTTCCTTTGGAGCAGGTGAGGATGCCAAAACACTTGGTGGGGCTATGCAAGTTTTGGTGATCCCCGGGTTTGTCCAGGATCCACATTCACTTGGTCTGCTCCGACATTTCACCATGAACTGTTCCCTGCATGTGAGAAAGCATCCAGGTGCCTCCCTGTCCTTGGAGAGTGGGAAATCTGCCTCATTTATCCCACAGAATAACATTTACCCTGCAGAATAACATTTATCTGCAGCCAACACAGGTTGGTTATCAAATATTTGTTTGAAATAAAAAAAAAAAAAAAGAGGATTTTTGTAGAAGGAAAGTGCAACTTTGTTGTGTTAGGAAAGGTGTTGCAGAGTGAAATGATGCTGCTGCTTAAGGTGATTGTAAATCATCCTTTCATCTCAATGGGATTGAATTTCAGGTGCTAAATTCCCATGAAAAAAGAAGTGTTGTAATTAAACATAAATATATTAAAATACCAATGATCTGACTGCTGCTTGGCCAGGTGTTTTAGGGTATTGCCTTGTCTATGGCATTGAAGAATCCTCAATAGATATTATTTGCAATTATATTTTTGTTTATCCTAGATGTGAGCTTTCAATGAAGGAAAGTAATACATATTCCTTAAAATTATTTTAATACTTCATAGTAAGAGTTTACTGAGCATTAAGGAAGAAACTGAAATTCAGAAACAGAGGGACAATATCTAGCAAAAAATACTAATGTTGATTTCAGTACTTTGCAGTACTAAACATTAATAATAACTGGACTTGTGTGTCTGTTTTACTGCAAATACTCAAATCACAGAGAACTGGGCTTAGTTCTCTCATAATTTCTGGTTAAATATGTTTTATAGCACTTAAATTGTTCAAGGTTCTTTACTAATCTAATTTTCCAAAATACCCAAAGTGGCCTGAAACTTAGAAATTCCCAGCAAACGTTTCAGTAGAAATATTTTATAAGTTCCCAAAATTAAATATACAGCACTGATGCTTAAAAAATAAATCAGCTCAGGGAAATTAAATGGGTATTTTCAAGATCTTAATTCCTAAGTCTTAGAAAGATTGTGTACTTTACTTAAGAATTAGATAATTCAATGGTAAAGGACACCTAGATTTTAGGCAAACAGTCTTGAGTACATCAAGAGTCAAGAAACACCATTTAGATTCAGGCAATAATATTGGCACATTGGGATGAGGAGAAGACCTTCAGGACTGGCATAAAGAGAAGAAAAAAAAGTGATAATTTAGCAGCAATTCAGAAGCAGAATTTGTTTGGGTTTCTTTTTATTATGCAACATGCTGCAGTGGAGTATGTGGTTGCAGTGAGGGTAAGAAGAAGAACAAGTCAACAGAACAAGAGGAAATGGCCTCAGGCTGCACCAGGGGAGCTGGAGGCTGGACATCAGGAAGAATTTCATCGTGGCAAGGATTGTCAGGCTTTGGAATGGGCTGCCCAGGAAGGTTTGGAGTGCCCATCCCTGGATGTGTCCCAGGAAGGCCTGGATGTGCCACTCAGGGCTCTGGGCTGGGGAAAAGGTGGGGATGGGGCACAGGTTGGGTTTGATGGTCTCAAAGGTCTTTTCCAACCTCAATGATTCTGGGTTTTTTACCTGCCTGACTCCTCTAGTGTTTGAGAGTCATCCTTTTGACTCTCTGCCTCCTCTTCATGGCTTTCTCCACATTTATAAGTTCACCAAGGCCAGCTGGGAAGGCTTGTTAAGGCTGCCTGGGGATACATGTCCTTGTTATTGCTTCTGAGATTGCTGGGGACGTTTCATGCAGGCAGAAAGGGGACACTGGCCAGGAACAGGAGGAAGGAACACATGGAGAGTGCCAGGAGAGCTCCTGTGGCCGTGGGAGCACGAAGGAGCTGCCTGTGGATGGCAGGTGGTAGCACACATCCCCTCTGGAGCCAGAGGGGCTGGGTGGGAAGCCTGGAGATGAGGCTGCCTTGGCCTCAGCCCAGCTGAAGCCCAGGAGATGGTCGAGTTCAGCGGCTGGGGATCAAACCTGCAAATGTGGAGCTGCTCTTGTGCCAAAATGCTTCACCTCAACCCAGGATGGCTCGGAGCCGAGGTCCCAGTGAATCCCACCTGTCCATGGCTGTGTGTGAGGGGCCTGACATGAGCAAAGTGCCAGTGGAGCTGGTGCTGGCAGTGGTTCCCAGTCTTGCAAGGTCAGGCTGTCACCTGCATTCCTGCTCTGATGTTGTTTCCATAAAGCTCAGTAAATGCACTGGGAAAACCTGAAATAAAGCCACCACCAAGTACTTGCAGAGGCTAATTCCCTCATAATTTACTAATATTTTAATCTCTATTCATCACAGGAGAAAGAGAGGAGAATGAGGAGTGGTTTATCAAGAGTGAAGCATCAAACCAATGGCAAACCTTGCCCATATTTGGGCTGTCCATTGAGTGCTCCTTTCCCTTGGCTGTGCTGATTTCTCTGGCTTTGCCTCGCTGGCCCATCATTCCTCTGCTCTGTTTTTGCCAAGGCAGGATGCAAGCCTCTATTTAACAGAACCTACCGTGCAAAACGAGCTCTTCCCGTGTTTTCTCCCGTGTTTATCTTTGGCAGCTCGTTCGTGCCTTGTCCCTGAGCTCAGTTACTCATCCAGCTCATTGGAAGTAAACAGGGCTCGTTCCTGTGCTGCCCACCCAACCTCTCTTTGTGCTACCAAAGGTGGCAAAATATTCCAGCAGGCTTTGGGTTTGTTGGTTGTTTTTTTTTTTTTCCCTGTAAACACATCCGAAAAGGGAAAAGGAAAATAAAAAAAAGAACAATGCAGGACGCGCCGTCCACGCAGACAGTTTAACCCTTGGGTCAGCGTGTTTGTATTTCACTTATTGGATTGTTAATAGATTTTCTTCATTTGTGCGAGACATTGTGAATGATGTGCTGAGGCCTTTCTATTCCTTCACCGTGGTCCACCTGTAAGAAGATAGCGTTAAAAGCTGCTGGAGTTTCTACCTCTTGACAACATCCCAGCTGTAGCCTCGCAATAGCAATCCTCCCGTGGCAGTTTTAATTATCGGCCCCGGCGATACCATCAGTAAGTGTGTAATTACGTGTCACTTTCCTGGCTGTTGGGTATGAAAAGTGGAACCAGTGAGATGATGATCGTTGAAGCTGTAGACTCATATTTAAACAATTCAAAATGTGTAACTGGCAGTGTCATTAAACAGAGAGAGTCTGACCCCAGCTGTCAGTTACTTTTCCTTATGCAGATTTTTTTTCATGCTGTCTGTCAAAAGAGCTCCATGGGCTGAGATGGGACGGGAGAGGCAGCAGAATGCAGGAGAGCTGCTCTCCTCCTCTCCTGCCAAGGTGGTCTTTTACCCTAAATAAATATTGCTGGAGAGATTGTAAATAAACGTGGGACAACGCAGGAAATTATATAGACTTTGGTGATGAATAAACAAAGGGAGGCTATCAAACACAAAGTCGAACGTTCAAAAAATATGAATAAAATGGGACTCATTAGCCTGAACTTAAAGAACAAGGCTTATGGTAATTTGGGGGATTCATTACTGAAGGATAAAAATGGAATCACTGTCATTTCTCCTTTTCCGCCAAAAAATTTTTGAAGCCGTGGCATATAAAGAAATGACCTGAAGGTTATTGTTATTATTATTATTTAAATCCATATATGTACACACACACATATATATATTTATATATATGAGGGTGACAAGCATGCACATGCATACATATCTGACATATCTGCACGAGTAATAACAATTTTTGAATATTGCCCTCAAAAATAATCATTATAATATGGATCCTTTTCACTTTCACTTCAAAGTCAGCAATGTTTAAAGTGTGCAAAGTACCAGAAACTTGTCTCCTGGCCAATATATGCTAAATAGATGGAAAAAATAAATATATGTGCATAGGAGTTGGCAAGTAAAGAATATTTTTTTCAGCGAATTGAGTCAGAAATTTCTAAAATGACAACCCTGCTGTCTGAAGACAGGTACAAGTGGTTTGATTGGGAATTTGGGGTTGGCATGCTATGAGTTAATTTTGGAAAGACAGGGAAATGAATGGAACAGTACTTAGGAAAAAAGAGAAAGAAAAATAATGAAAAATAAAAGATTGGAGGTTAAACAAACATTAATCTGTGAAGACAGAGAAAAATGTTTCTTTATTTTTAAAATGTTTACACTTCTCAGAATAAACCCATAAGACACCTTAATTTAAAGCTTTGGAGTTCACATGGACTCCAGCAGCAGCAGCATTGGAACAACAGAGGCAAGCTGGATGTTTAGCCTTTGAAAAAGCACAGCATCAACACTTGCTTTTGCAGATTTTAAGGGGAAATATATTCATTTTGTGAGTGTGTGTGTGTTTCTGTACATATCTGTATATGAAAGCTTTGCATATATTTCTTGTTTCAAAGACAATGCCACGGAGCAGCGCATACAGGAGTGCTGGCTATATTAATTGCAGCAGTACTTTCATACTTGAAAGTAATAAATAGGCACATATTAAATCCTCTAAGGATTAATTTGTATTTTATCAGCTGTGAAAAGGGCAATTTTTTACATATCCAGACTTAAGAGGTAGCCCTATTAGACCTTCATTGGAAAACAAATTCTGCATATATTTTGTACCAGGGCTTTTTATTTTCTTCCTTTTACTCCCTTTTCCTCTTTCCCCCTGCCTTTTAAAAAGCCTCCCTCATAGCAAGGGGTTATGCAATGTAAGGCTGGGGAGGAAATGGGCTGTGGTGCTGTGGACAGACAAACTGTGCCCCAGTAAATTTGATAAATTTGGGTGAGTGGCCAACAGAAAGCCCTGCAGAACCTCCCACACTGGGTCATGTCCAGTGCCTCACTTTTCCCTGGCACTTCAAACACCCCGTGCTTAAGTCCACCCAGTTTTTGATCCACCCATGCTGATGCCCTCACAGGTCTCTTCCCAGCTCTATTTACAAATTATTTGCTGTTGCCACTAACGAAGAGGTGCAGGGAGCCCCCCCGGCCGCGGGGAGCCGGTTTTTGCATGCCAAACAACCATTTCTCTTTGTCTTTCATGGAGTCGTCTGTAGGGTGGAGGATTTTCAAGTTCTGTGTCTGTCCTACTTGCATGTTAGCTGCAGGCGATGTGCATCACAGGGAGGAGGCAGTCCCTTGGGGAAGCCCCACTTTTCTGCATTTAGTTGCTTGCTTTGAAAGCAAAGGATGCTAAAAAAATTAGCTCTTTTCGGAGTGTGGGATGACTCGTGCACAACAAACAGACTCAGAGTTTGAGGCTGCTGTGTTACTTTTTTTTTTTTTTTTTTTTTTTTTTTTGGTGTGTGTTGAAAGGGAAGTTAGGCTTTTTAAAGGGGCACTGCACATTTTATTTATTTCCAATGTCTTGAGGTGCTTCCAGTAGATGTGGGGTGTTGGAGCTCCTGTGTGTGAGTCCTGGTTGAGGCTCTGGAACTTCTCTTGGTGGGGGTGAGAAGGAACTTGGAGGAAATCAGCAAAGCTAACCCCAAATGCTTTGCAGAGTTAGAATCCCTAGACAATCATTATGGTTGGAAAAGATCTCCAAGACCATCAAGTCCAACCTCCATTGCCTGTGTCTTGAGCTCTGCCCTTTAAGCTGGGCTTTCCACAGGCTTTCCCCCATGAAGTTTGTCAGTGCAGTCAAAATCAGCTGGGCTGCACTTGCTGCTGCTTCCCAGCCTGGAATGTGGGATGCCAGTGTCCTCAGAGCCCCTTCCAGCTCCAGGCTACACCTCACTCAAGGTTTCTCTAGTCCAAAAGTCCACAAAAATTTAACTAACCCTTTTTTTACAGGGAGGAGCAATTTAAATGTTGACTCACAAGTGATTTTCTCTATGAGTTTGAAAGTTTTCCCAAGCAGCATAAGCTGGGTGAAGGATCACCAAACAGTTTTGTTCATTTGCTTTTCAAAATGCCCTGCACATCCCCAGTTCATCTGAATTCTTCTTTTAGGGAATTGATGGCAGTCTGGGGAAAAAAAAATTGGTTTCTATGAGCTCTTGAAACAAATCTGCTGTTATCATCTGTGCTGGTTTGCCTGGGTGCTCCAGGCTTATTTTAATAGTGAAGTGGCTGTAGCCAAAGCCATGGCCACAGGAATGGTGACCCCAGAAGTTGTTCAAGCACTGGGACAGCTGAAGGGCAACCCACTGAAGTCTCTGGGGTGCAGTTGTGACCTTTGGTTCTCTTCTCGTTGTCAAATCACCCAAAATCAACACTCCCTGGTGGGACCCACTAAATAAGATAACAGCATCATTGTGTCTCCTTTTACTGTTAACTGTGAAACCAAAATTCAGAGCAGTATCTTGCTAATCATAGTAGGCACTCCAGGACTTTCTGCTTCTCTATTTTAAAGCAGCATCCAGGCCTGGTTATGGGAAAATATCTATTTTTGCCTTACAAGATCAGCACAACCACTTCTGTTTTGGTATCAAAAGAATAAAACAAGCTTTACTGCAAAGATAGTAATTTTGGATATAGTGGAATAAAATCCAGTGGAGTGTGAGGCCAGGGGAATATTTCCTATGTATGATTTCAATAAGGGAGTGGAGCTGCAGGAAGGCATGTTCTGCTGTGGAAGAGCAGCCAGCTGTCTCCTGACTTCAGCACAGGAGGTTTAAGCTGGGTATTTGGAAAATTTCTTCATGGAAAGGGTTGTCCAGCCCTGGCACAGGTGACCCAGGGGAACAATGGAGTCGCCATCCGTGGAGGGGTTTAAAAGCCTTGCAGATGTGGAACTTAGGATATGAGTGAGTGGTGGCCTTCGAGGTGGTGGGGAATGTTTGGACTTGGTGGTGTTAGAGGAGCTTTTCCAACCTCAACAATTCTGTGATTCTCCATGTTTGCTTCACAAACTTATTTTCTTTCTATTAAATTGGATTATATTTATGATTGCTTTAGAACAAAAGGTACACCTTTCTGACTTTATCAAAGAGCAATATTCAAGTAGCCAGGACTGAGAGCCATGCTGGGTAATTTGCAGTGTCCCAGTTCTCCCTCAGTGTCTGTTCCTCAACAGGGATGTTTTCCCTTTCTGTCTTTGCCACCCTTCCCAAAGCAGTGGCTTATTTCTCCCTCTGCTTTTACTCTGAGCAGAGTGAACCTGGATGACTCATGTTGCAAAGAACAGCAAAAAATATTAAAACAAAAAAAAATCTTCACTTAATATCAAAAACTATCTTGAAATTATGAAGCAGGAGATGTACTTTGCTTATCACAGTGGAAACCTATTAGAGAAGTACCCTTGGTGCATGGAAAATATATGCTTTTAACAGTTTTAATCCTTTATCAATTATTCATATGGGAAGGTTTTCCTGTATTTGTTCAGTATGTTGGATGGAATAGCAAGCACGACTTTATTTGTCTAACAGTTTTGTTCCAACTGTATCCGATAAGATATTTAACACCCCCAAACATATTTAATTTAAGAAATAAAGAGCCATTCTTTCTGTGGGGTTTTCCACATCATTCTTCTTTATTACACCAGGTTTTGCTCATCATACCATGTTCCTCCTCAGAGGACAGAGACAAATAACCGTTCCCCGCAAGGACAATGTGTGTGTTGAATGCATTTTAAATGCTGCACTTTGTTATGATTGCAACCAACATTTTAAATATGCTGCAATCAAATTCCAAAATGACACGAGAAAAATGACATCAGAGAATAAATCTATTTGGCTGCGCAGGCAACAGGAATGTTGGAGCTGGAACATGCTTAGCTTGAAAGTTAAAGACTGAGTACAATGTTTATTTTATTTGCTTAAGAGAGGCAAGGCTAATTCATCCCTGTTGTAGAAATCAATGGATTACAGTATAAATATACTCTTCAAATATATTTGTCATATTACATGAGTTAAATAGCATTACCTAAATATAGTTTAGCTTTTAAATATCACATGAGATTACTGATTTGCTTTTACATTGTGCTGGGTTTGTTTAAGCTATTCCAGGGTCTCACCCAAGGCACACATAGTAATTCTGCCTATGGAATTCTAGTCTGGAAGAGGGAAATCAAAGTCAAATAAGCTTCCTGGTGGAAGCTGGGAAGCTGTACAACTGGCAAGGCCTGGGATAGCTGATGTAGGAACATTTTGTTTCTCCTAAATGGGCTTCCAGCTAGGCTGGAAAGTCCCTTGAGTGGTGATTTACTGTATCAAGGACTCTTTCCTTGTGTTTCTTACAGGCATAGAGGCACATGAGCCATTGGATGAAAGATCTTGGAGAAAAAAATCCCATGCAGCTTCTTGCTAGGAATGGTTCAGGTTTTGAGAAGGAAACATTTTTATCCTAGTAGGATCATCCATCCCTGGAGTCTATTAAATACTTCAGGAGTTTCTGGGCCGAGCCATGCTGGCTGTGTTTTAAGGTATTGGCTCCTGTTAATAGTTATTAGTATGAATATTCCTTATCCATCCTCCTGAAAAAATCCCCATAAAGAAAATAAATGGTGTCTTACATACAAAGTTTTAAAGTGACTGTGGCTGAGATGATGCATTTAGCTTGTCTTAGATGAAAAACAAAAAAACCCCAAAAAGGTAGGAAATAAAGAGGTATTTAAAAACGGGATATGCTTGCCTTCAAAATTGTAACTGTAGTTTTCTCCAAAGGATTGAGCTGAGCAGGTGTTGCCTAGGTAGGAAAATTTCACTTAAAGGTCTCTGAACTGTCCCAAACTGAAGTCCATTCTCATCCATAACGTAATTTAGCCCTTGACAGATATATAGAGCTCTTGGAGCTTTCTGTTCTTCACAAAATCTCCTGAGCTTCAAGTCTCACTGACCAGATGGGTTGTAATTTGGCCTCTGACATGGCACGGTCCTGCTGGAGGGTGAAAATTACCTGAACTGGCCAACGCCGAGGTCACACTCTCGTCTCCTTAAAGTCATTTTCTTCTCTCAGGCTCCTGCCTGCCATCTCCCAGCACACGGAGCTCTCTTTTCTGCATTTTGAGCAGTGCACAGGAGCGAGACGTGGAATATTTATCCCCTCGGAAGTCAGGTATTATCCTTAAATGTCGTAAGCCTCCGCCGCACATCAGTCACAGGATTGATTTAGCCTCGGTGATATCTGACTCCACGAGCAGGAAGCTGAGATTGCCCCGTGTAGGGTAGATTGGAACACTTTGTACTCTGTCAGGTGTCAGAAACTGCATAGAAATGTGCTTAATTAACGAGAGCCTTGAGTGCTTTTCCAGGCTGAGAGTTGGTGGCAGAGCAAAAGGGACAGGTGACATTACAGGGGGGTCTGCTGCAGGCTGCCTAAAGAGGATGGGATGAGACCCTCCACAGGCAGGAGCAGCTTCACAAGTCCTGGTCCTCAGGAGGGACTTCACCCACCCCCGTTCCTGCTGCAGGGGCAACACAGCAATCAGGGGAGGTGACTGTCCCCTCCTGCTCCCTGTGGTGCACCCAGCCCAGAGCCCTGCAGCCAGCTCTGGGCTAACCAGCACGGGGGAATGTGGAGCTGCTGGAATGAGTCCAGATGAGGCCATGCAGATGCTCTGAGGGCTGGAGAGCCTCGGGAGCCCGTCTTGGAGAGCTGGGAGTGCCCACCTGGAAATGAAAAGGCTCCAGGGAGAGCTCAGAGCCCTGCCAGGGCCTGAAGGGGCTCCAGGAGAGCTGGAGAGGGACTGGGGACAAGGCCTGGAGGGACAGGACACAGGGAATGGCTCCCACTGCCAGAGGGCAGGGCTGGATGGGAGATTGGGAATTGGGAATTGTTCCCTGGCAGGGTGGGCAGGGCTGGCACAGGGTGCCCAGAGCAGCTGGGGCTGCCCCTGGATCCCTGGCAGTGCCCAAGGCCAGGCTGGACACTGGGGCTGGAGCACCTGGGACAGGGGAAGGTGTCCCTGCCGTGGCAGGGGTGGCACTGGATGCGATTTAAGGTCCCTTCAGTGCCAAACCATTCTAGGATTCTCTGATTCTATAAACAAATATTCATGCCTATTTTCCATGCTTTTTTTTCTCTAAATAAAACTGGAATAAAGATATTTTAGAAGAATCCCGACCACCTGTCATGTTCCATTAAACTGTTACTTCCTCAGGCCCTTATGCCTGAGCAGGTGGTGTGAATAAACTGTACTTAAAATGAAGTGAGGGACATTTTTGTCTTGTAAATAACCAAACACACAGATATTTTTGTGTTAGCATTTTCCCTTCCCTCTCTCTTTGAATTGTACTGAGCTCTCCTTGCTGTTTGGACATCTATCTGAGCTCGAAAACAAAAGGAAGAGAAAAGATATATGGAGTGCATCTAATTCTGGGATTTACTGCCTTTCCTTCAGTTAGTTGAGAACAAGGGATTGCTTCTGACTGTTTTTCTCTGCAGGAGAAGTTTTCTTTGCTGGGTCATCCGTGCAGCCCTGGCACAGTGTCCCTGTGGCGCGGTTGTACCGACAACCTCCAGGTCAGCAGCATGTCTTGCAATGAACAGAATTTACCCTTTCACCTTCACATCCCCCTCCACTCTTGTACACAGCTTCCTTTTTTTTTCCTTCCCGTAGCAGAAGTCATTTTTTTGCAGGTGCAAAAAGGAGCCTTTCATTTCCCCCATCTTAGGGAAAAAGTTAGAAAAAATACGCTTTCCTTACTGAAAGGCAATATTTTGCTTTTAGCACTACTTTATGTGCGGCGTTTTTTAGCTCCTCTAATCTTAAATTCAGTACATGAATGGATGGATAATTTCCTCCCTGTCAGTTTTTTCATGCCTCTGAATTATTTACTACCCCCACAACTTGTAGCTCCGAGTCCACTTACTCCTTGTTGAGCCATGGCCGTGTGAGAAGCTCCCGTTCTCCCCCTGTCCTGGGGGGCTCACAGGGCTGGGGGAGCATCCTCAGAGGGGTGCCCAAGCAGGACCCCCTCCCCAGCATCCCCCAGAACCCAGTCCTTAAGTAACACATCCTGGATGCAGCTAATTTGTCTTCATCATTCATATCTCCCAAATCCTGAATCATTTTGGTTGCCCTCCACTGCACCTTTTCAATCTTGGCAATGTCCTGCCTGTAATATAGTGACCAGAATTGCACACAATATTTCAAATATACTCCCACTAATGTCTTATATAAAGTAGTGCCAGAATAACTTGCGCTGATTTATAATCCTTACAAATATATATATTTGTTTAGCTGCTGTTGTTGGGGTTTTTTTTATTGCTGCCAAACATTGAACATATGTCTGGTGGTCTGAAGGCCTGTTAAAGACAACGAATGAATCACATTTTCTACATGACAAAAGAAAACACCTTTATTTTTTATCATGGTCGAGCTTGAGTGGTGATATAAGATAAATTGAAACAACAAAAGGAAAAGAGAGTTTAGGAAAGTCAAGTAATAAGGTGTCGGGTTATAAATGAAGTCTTCCAGTGCCTGAAGTTAAAAAGTATCCACAGGCACTTCGCACTTCTTAAAAAACAAATAAATCGCCCAACAGGGTGGTGCTAACCTGGTCCTGCTTAGAGTGCAGAAGCCTCTCCCACTCCTTGGGTGTGGAGAATCTGACAGAACGTAAATGGGAAATTTCCACTGGCTGTAGCTGTGGGAATCTGCAGTGCCACGTGTGATGCTAATGCACACAGCAACCCTGTTTGGGGTGCGGGTGGTGCTCCACTCCTGGGGGTGTCAGGAGTTATGGGTTCTACATGGAAATGAATTTCCAGCAGTTGCTTTGGATCTGCTGGGTAAGATCCTGGCCTCGGTTTTGGAGAAGTACCATTAATATTCTAAAGTAATGAACTTTGATAATGTTATTTACAATGAAAGAATTGTGAGCATGAGAAAGAAGCAAAACATTGCCCGAAGTTCTTACTATAAAATGTACTAAAATGTCTCCCATTCCCAAACAAGCCAAACCAAGGACTATCATTTTGTATAAGACCTGAAAAGAAACTTGAAAAAGCCAAATGCAAGTGTGGTGAAATGACCCTGGGAGGATACTGGGAACGGCAGGCCACAGAACACCAACACGAATTTTCTCTTAATTGATGCAGCAAGGTTTGAATTCTGCTTGTTTCCAGTTTGAGAAGAAGTTTTTGATGGCTTCCACCTGATCCAGTCTCCGCTCTGGAGTACAGGTGACCTGCATTAATGGCCTCCTTTTCCCAAGACATCTCGCTGCTGTTAATGTATTGTCCCAGGTTCTAGCCTGGCTGGTGGCCATTACTGCCAATAAATAATGGCTCTTGTTCCATCGACTCCTCTGAAGGTCTGGGAACATGAAATTCATGTGTGCTACCAATGTAGATCGAATGTAACCTTGACATTAATCAGACAGGTGGAATTTAAGGCTTCCCCCATTTTTCCAGTGCCGCTCTCCTAACAAATCGTGGAGTTCTCCTGCAGTTTTCTGGCCAGCTAATGCAATTAAAAAAAAAAACCTATCCTTTCCTCTTCCCCTTATTGCTTAAGTTTTTTTTTATTTTTAATTTTTAATCACATTTACTTTTTAATATGATCATTACAATGTTGACAAACACCTCTGCCTTCCCAGCGCTCTCCCGCATCCTAAACGGGCTCCTGTTTTCCAAGAGCAAACAACAAATGGAGCAGACCTTTGAAGAAGCCCACCCCCGATTAATAGTTAATGATGGCTCGGGAGAAGGAACAAAGCCCGTGCGGTGTGAACACGGATTAGCCCTTTTATAAGCGCGGCCAAACAGTTTGTAGGAGCGCCGATGCCCGGGAGCAGCCTGCTGTGCCCTCCTGCCGAGACCAAGGCTGGGCAGCGGGGCGGGCGCGGGGGTCCAGGGCCCAGGGGGTCTGCGCCCCAGCTGCCCCCCTCTCCCAGAAAACAGCCAGCTGGTTGATGCAGGAGCATCCCCTGCCGACCAGCGCCTGGCAACCATCGCCTCTGCCAAGGCGTCACCGCTCCCTCATCTCCTGGCTCTGGGCTTGTGGAGTTGGCCAAGGCTGGTGCCCAGCGTGATCTGCCCCATTTGGGCTCCACCATTGGCTGCTGGAGCCAAAACACCCAGAGATCATCAGGACACATCTTCTGCGGGTGCTGGTGGGGTTCAAAGCCGAGGCAGCTCTTTGGAGGTGAAATTCTTTGCATCCCCCCGACCCTCATCCAAAGCCCTCCTTTCCCGCGCAGAATATTTCAAGTTTAGGACTTCAAATACTTCTATTAATAAATTACTATGCATCATGTCAAATTAGCATTGCCATTACTAAAAGATTAATAGCGACAATGCGTTGTGGCACTCCATTGCTTCAGGGTAATTTTCTTTTGTTCATGCTTTGGCATAATATCGTAGAGCAGAGCGGCAGAACTACGGAGCATAAATTTAGGCGCAGCCCCTCAGCAGAAGAGGCAATCCTAATCACAGCAGAGGGCTGGCAATTAGCTCCCAACCTTCTGGGAACATCCCGGGATGAGCGTCTCCCGACATCCCTCACACCTCTCACACGACAAGACAGATCCCGACGTTTATATGTTTTTATTTACTAAGTGCTCGGGAGGAATAAACAAGGATAATTTGCATATGAAGCCTTTTTATTTGAGCCCTTGAGTAATTGGTGGGTTAGCCGTGGTGTGTGCACTTAAGTGTACATCACGCCGGCAGCAATCTTCCCTTCCATAAATTCTCCATCCTAACTGGAGTTTACAGGGGGAGAAATCACTCTGCTGCTCGGGTCCCTTTCCATGGCGCTTGTAAAAAGGAGCAACTTTTTTTTTCCCCTCAGCCTCCTCGGGCAGGGCCACGACAACAAAGCAATTAAACAAGGTGGCTGGGTGGCTGGGATTGGAAATAAAGGGTGGCAGGTGTCGTGTGGCACCACTCCGTCTTGAGGATGCACACAAGGATTTTGTTTAACAACGGGCAGGGAGAGGAAAAGCATCTAAATCTCATTTTGAGGCACTGCCTTTTTTTGTTTTTTACTGGTTTAACAAATGGCTTTCACAAGTGGAATTATTGCATTATCATCTCTTTGGCTTCGTGCTGGATAGATCCAGGAAAATATCTTCATGATGGCTCTGTTTCTTGCTTAAATATCAAGTATTGGTATTTTTAATGTTTTTGTAAACATTATATATTTTAATACTTGAGAAAATGTATCTCATAAATAAGCTTTATTATCTGTCAAAAAGGATGAAAATATAACTTTACATTTCTGTTTTAAAGTAATTTTAGTGCCTATTAGCTATAAAGTAACAGTTATATATAATTTAGAGTATGTAGTCACTCGAAACAACTTGACATTTTCACACAAACACAGAACCTTAATAATAGTCTTGGGATTTCATTGGAAGTATACACCACTACAGGATATTAAAATAACTTATGGTGCACTGTAATTCTTGTTTTGTATTTGTCCAAGTAGTTTTGAAGCATGCTATAAAGCAGAAAAATAAAAACCTAAGCTCCAAAGTCAGCTAAGCTGCATTCTTAAAGTTATAGCAGTCTTTTCATATTAAGTATGATTAAACCAGCTGACATTTCTCGTTGTCATCTCTCTCTTCTCCCTTCCTATTAATATGCTGTGCTTAAAATGTAAATGCTGTGCACACGGCATTTTTTATTTAAAGCCCTTGCAATTGTTTGCTTAAAATAATGATGCTGATTGTATTCATTCAGGGATGGGAATGAGAGCCTGAAAACAGTAATTTACTTGTTGATCTCAGGGTAAACTCCAGGTTTGTGCAGTGGAATACTTTCAGCACTGGAATGCTGAACTCAGTCAGCTCCAGAAGCCCAGTGATGCTTCTTCCTATTGTTCTGCATGCAAGCAAAAATCAGAACCATGAGGACAACACTGGAGGTTCACCAGTCTGACCAGATTCTTCTTGAAATGAAGTGGAAATTAAAAAAAGAAAGATAAAGTAACAACCTCCACAGATTTTATTTTCTTTTAAATAACCCAACAGAACTAATTGTGATTAAAATTTGCCCAATTTTAAACTTGTTCTTTTAATTGTAATTGGAGTGGCCTGTGGGTAGGGATTAGGTGAGTGTACAGATGTGCACAAAAATTAATATGGACTTGGAGGAATGGCCTCATCGCCATAAAAGGGCCGACCAAATGTTCACAGATGGAATTTGAGTGGACCCTTATTGAATAAGCTCGTAGGGCCCACTTGGGTCATTTCTGCATCAATCTTTTTTGGTCTATTTGGAAAAGGCACAGTTCAGGCCTTTTCCACAATAATTATTCTCATGCCTGATCCATTAATTTTTTAATTTGCTTTAGGGCTGACTTGTGACAGAACCGCCACTATTAACAGGAAAAAATTAAAATGCAGTTTGGAGAAAGTTGTGTGTGGCTATGTTGATTTTTTTAACCTTCCTTACTAAGATATGGTCAAACAAAATAATTACACATATCAGTATTTCATCCACATGGAATTCAAAAGTCTTGCATATAATTAAATGTCTTGCTCTGTCAAGAAACTTTCAAAGCCTGGTGATAATTGGAGAGTTTGAAATCAAGAGAGAATTTGGTGATACAAAGGGAATAACTTTAAAATATTACAACTTTTTTCTTCCTTTCCCTTCTCTCCTGCCCCAATGTTTATTTTCAAGGCCAGGTTGGACAGGGCTTGGAACACCCTGGGATAGTGGAAGGTGTCCCTGCCCATGGCAGGGGGTGGATCTGAATGAGCATTTATGCCCCTTCCAACCCAAACCATTCCATGAGTCTATTATCTCTTTTTTTAATTTAGATATTACTTTTAAACTGCTTGATTTATAAACATGCATATGAAAAACCAAATCCAAAAGTTTTTCTCTTTATACTTTTCTTCCCAGGAGTGCCACTGAATTTCTACACAGCAGAGGAGAGCAGGAATGAAATGGAATCATCAAACTGTGAAAAATGGAAATATCTGTAACAACAAAATAAAGCTGATGGAAAACTAATTTCAGGAAAATTTGTTTTAAAAATTTCTCAGGGTTTAGAAGCACCTAAATTCCACAGAATGAGGATGGGTCATGGAATAGTTTGGGTTGGAAGGGACCTCAAAGCTCATCCAGTGCCACCCCTGCCATGGCAGGGACACCTTCCCCTGTCCCAGGGGCTCCAGCCCCAGTGTCCAGCCTGGCCTTGGGCACTGCCAGGGATCCAGGGGCAGCCCCAGCTTCCCTGGGTAAACAGGGTAGTGGATGAATTAACTCGGGTTATGATTTCGAGGGGGTTAAAAGAACACATGTGATCAAATGTCTCTCAAAAAGGTAGTGGAAAAGAGACGAAATGGACAGCATTGCCTAAAGAAATTTATTAAAATCCTTTATTTTGGTTTTGGTTTGCTTTGATTTGCCTTGGTTTGTTATATTTTGACACTATTTTTCAGAGATTTGGAAGTAGAAAAATATTTATTTGACAAAAACATTTGCTGTTGACATTCCCAGCCAGGTATTTTGTCCAGACTGGGAGATTCACTTAACCAGAGCAATGTGAGAACACCAGAAAATTCTGGAAGAACAGAGAAAGGACTCTGTACAACATTCTGACAATATCCCTCCCTGAAAATCAAAAATTGCCCATTTACAGGTGGAAAAGAGACGGCTACTTCTCTTACTTACTCCCCAGGATATTTCTTTTTCCAGCTAATCTTTTACTGCCGAGCAAGAGGAAGGAGAAGGATCTGGGTTAACAAGGGTTAGGTTGGGTTTTTGAAGCTCCAGGTGTTTGGTGTAGCCCACCAAACTCTGTGGGAGCTGCAGGTCCCTGGTGTTCCCGGAAAAGCAGCTCCTGGCTGGTTTTTATGGGGCATGTGTGGTAATATTATCCATTAAAGTTGATTCTGGTGCCATCGTACAGAGGTGGTGTCATAAATAAAAATCTGGCTGCTGGAATTTGGATGCAGTTCCAAACTGAATTTTCCTTTTACTTTGCTTTGCTGCTTTTCTCTCCTTCATGCCTTTTTTATAGCTTCTAGTTGAGGTTTTATGGTATTGTTGGGCATTTTTACATGCTCAAATATGTGGAAATTTATAAATAAATAAAGCAATTCTGGAATTGAAAAGCACAATAATATGAATCACCTGGCTGTGGAAAAGGTATGTAATCAAAAACTTGTTTTGCCTCTCTCTGTCTGGGGTATAATTTAAAAATGTTTAAAAAATATTCCTTTTTATTTATTTATTTTTAACTGGGACTCATCTAAGTAGCTGAGCAGGGGGGAGAAGCATTAGAATATTGGTCAAATAAATAGGCAGAAGGAGTGGAGAATTAAAGGGCTGGGTGTCAGCAGGAGTGTGATAAGAGAGCCCACGTCTCTGTAGTTGGAGTTTCTAGCTCCTAAAGGCAGCAGGTAGATAAAGGAACACATGGAAACAGGAGCAGCTCCCTGTGGGACTGCAGATGACATTGTAACAGATGACTCCAGATGACAATGTAAGAGGAGGAATAGGGAGAAATTATATTAACAAACTGTAGTCGATGGTTATAATAAGATTTGAACTGCTGAATAACCGAACCTGAAAGACCAACATATTTTTCAAGATGGTTTAGAAGGATCCCACGATTGAGTGTGTCAAAAGCTGCAATTATGTCAAGAAGTATTACAAAGGATGGATTCCCAACATCAGCTACAATAAGTGTATTATTACAAATCCTGATCAGCAGAGATGGAAAAAAACCAAACCCAAAATCAAAACTGAAGTGAAACTTTTGTAATAAATTACACCCTCAAAATATGGGCTTTATGGGTCTCCTTCTCTCCTAATAATGACTGAAAAATAGCAGATTTAAATCTGCTTTACTGATTACGGGAACATATGGGAATTAAAAAAATCCATTTAATACAGTTAGTTTTTTAGAGTTTCAGATAGTCATAGTGGATGATAATACCTTTATGATGTTTTCAATATGGGAACTTAACAGAGAAAATATTTTTTTTCTCAGATATTGGCTCCAAGGGCTGTGCTGTTGGATAAAGATTTTGTTTCCCAAATTGTAAGACTGAGAGTGAATCACATGAAACTATGGATTATTTTTTTTGTTGTTGTGGGAAGAGGTTCTATAATAAGTCTATCAGTTTTCTGGCATAAATTTGTCAGGGGAATAAATGTGTCTAATACATATTTTTGATGATTGATAATGGTTTTCCAAGTCTGCTAAATAAGGAAGTAAGATGTTTTCTTTCTATGTTTAAATGATGGGAAAAATAGACTGGGTGTTATAAAACAGCAAAAATATTATTAGTTCAGAGGGTTTGGAAGTTCTGAAAATTTTAGCCACATTTAGTGGAATTTCTAGTGTTGTGCACAAGAACAACAATGTGCTGAACATACGTAATAATTTTTTTTCTTTTTCTGACTCATACTTGCCATATGCAAATATTCAGTGGTTCAATCATAGTCTCCTTAATTCTATTCCCAAACTCAAATAGAAAAGCCAGTTCCAGAACACCATAAATCCAAGATTCAGGTCTTGGGTTTTTTTTTTTTGCCAAGCCTATTAGGGACTTGCAAATCCTGTTGTCCACATTATTTGTTTTGCTATTTCTCCCCCCCACCTTCCAGTGGGGAGTGAGGGAAAAGTCCATTGAGGGTCTAATGAGTGAATAAGGGTAGAAGAAAAGAATGATTTTGTTTTGAAATCTTTTGGTGGGTTATCCAGAAGCAATTTAACACCAGGGTGATAGAATGACAAGGGAAAGGTCGGAATGTGGTCACAGAATTACTAAAAATCATTACAGCTGGGAAAGACCTCCAAGATCATCAAGCCCAACCTTCAGCCAGCACCACCATGTTCACCGTCACCACATCCCCAAAGTGCCAAACACCTGCACCTAAAGAGGCAATGTGCATCTTTAAATACCATCAGAATTCTGGCTTTATTTGAACCCAAATTTATCATTTGTCTTGGTCCTCCTTTCACCTCTTTTGCCTGAAAATATCTTTCTGCTGAACTTGCAGTTTTGATAGCCTGCAGTATGTGAAGCAGCTAAATAAATAGAATTTACAAGAGCACTGGATGGAAAAAAATCTATCTTAATTAGATGCTTATTGAAATCGAGCACAAACTGCATATGAAACATGATTTCAAAACAGAACCAAATATTTTTTATATTTATAGATACTCAGTAATACATATAGCTATTGCCAATATCATGCACAGCTTTTGGGGAACAAATGGGAAAAAGGAGATTGTTGCTGACCTTGGAGCTTTTCTAAAATAAGTGTCTCAGATGATTGTAAAAATCTATAGTAGAGTAATTTTGCAGCAGTGCAAAACTTTTTGTTCATTGAACTTTGTGTGCAAAGAATGATGGTGAACAGAAAGGGGGAAAATCTGCACAGATCCAGGGTTGTGTTGTTTCCAGACCTTTATTTTTGTCATTGGTGTCCTGTTTTATGAAGCAAGAATCTTTTTCTTACTGTCTGATATGACAGGATACACAATATAATATTCAGTGTTGGATTCCAAGACTTGGTGTTCATCTTGTTTGCCATCCGTGTTCTTGCCTTGTGAAGAATCCTACAGGGAGGAAAAGCCTGAAAACTCAATATTATACATTTTAGAAATGTCCATTTCTGATGTGGAAGAAGAGAAACTGAGTGAAAACAAAAAATTATTATCTGAAAAATGGCAAAATGTTGTAAAGGAAAAATGGAGAGGTGAACCTTGAGAAATTTTATCTTCATGAATTTGACAGGTGGACATGGATATGGAATTGTCTGAATGGTCGCACTCAGGGGGTTGTGGTGTCAATGTCCAAGTGGAAACCCAGTAGTGTCCTTGGGGGTAAGGAGTGGCACCAGGACTGTTTGACAGCTCTGTTGGTGCCATGGGCAGTGGAATTGAGGCGCCTTCAGCCAGTGTGCCAATGACACTGAGCTGTGTGGAGGGAAGGAATGGGGCATCCAGAGGGGAACCTGGACAGCCTGGACCTCATGGTCAGTAAGGCCAAGTCCAAGTTCCTAAAGCTGAGTTAGGGTGACCTCAAGCCCAAACACAGGCTGGGAGGAGACTGGACAGAGAGCTGCCCTGAGGAGAAGGACTTTGGGGTGTTGGTGGATGAGGAATTCAGCATGACCCAATATTATGCATTTGCAACCCAAAAACCTGGGCTGCAGCAGAATAAGTGTGGCCAGCAGGTCAGTGGGGATTATTCTGCTCCTCTTTGCTCTCATGAGACCCCACCTGGATCACTGCATCCAGCTCTGGACCGCAAAGAAAGGACCTGTGGGAGGAGGTAGGAGGAGGCCGTGAAGATGATCAGGGTATGGAAGGCAGACTGAATAGCCCACTCCCACTTTGTTCTCCCCAATCTGGAACACTGTCCCTCATCCCAAATCTACTGGGAAAACCTTAAATAAAGTTGTAGAAGCGCTCCTGGAGTCAAAGATCAGACAGAGCCAAGCAGAGATAGAATCCTGGGTGGGGAGACTCTCCAAATCCCTCCTGAGGGCTCCTCCCATGGGCTGCCTCTGGATGTTTGGGCTTTCCTTCTCCTCTGCTCCATGCTCTTATGGCCAGGAATACACCAGAGAGACAAAAAGCCTTTAATGAATGCAAATTTCAGGACAAGTTATTATTTTTTACTTTCATGGAATAAAAAAATAATAAAAAATTGCTGGAATAGCTTGGCTTCCCCACAAATCTCCAACTAACCCTTGCACTCAATTATTCTTTGTGACCTTCTGGTGCCCCATGCCATGAATTGTACCTTGAGGTTATGAATTAGGTCTCAGAGTAGCTCTCAGCCATTTCTATACAGCTTTTGTGTTCTGAGCCTTCAGACATTGTTGATTTGAATTTGAAATTTCTTTCCTGCATGCATGTCTTCATCTGATAGAGCTTTTGCTTTTAAGGCTGAGCTTTAATTTGTTTAATCTGGCATATTCTTAATTATACGAGCTGTAAATTTTATTGTATTGTAAAGGCCTGAAACACACACATAAAGCTGCAGTGCCAAGGTACAATTGATTAACGGGACCATCTTACTCTTGGGTGTGACAACAATGTGCACTGAGGAACATGGGGGGGACTGGGAAGAAAATTCCAGTGCTGGCCCACTGTCCTAGAGAATTTTGTGAACCTGTGGAGTCAATTTGTGAATCCATGCAGAGAAATTTGTGATTCCTGCCCATGGCTGTGTTGAATGGGGCTTCTCTCGTTCTTGCCAAGAAGGTTTAAGAAACATAAGTGGGACAGGGAGAGCTAAATTAGAAAGAAAAAAAAAAAAGGAAATGGCTGAAATGTCTTCCTGATGTCTCACTGGGAGATAAACTTCATCCCCTATGTCAGTTGTGATTACAGGGCTTCCCTTGCCAGGACTGGGGCTGGGCCATGATTTATCCGTCAGTGTCGGCCCCGCGGATCCCGCTGCCGTGAAAACGGGAACAGCGGCGCTGGCAGAGAAGGGAACGCGCTGGAGCAATGAGTGAGGACACGCAATTATTTCATTATTCATGAGTGGCATCTCAGGAGACTCGCGATGAAATTTCAGCTTCAGAAACACCAGCTTTTTTTTTCTCCTGGTGAGCCAAAGAAATTGCTCTGCTGGCTTAGCCGGTGGAAATAATCCAGCCAGGCTTGGTGTTGGACACAGTTAGGTCAGGAGAAGGCGACCACATGAAAGGTGTTTTATTTCAAAGCAGGGCATGGGGCCATGCTTTGCACCCCAAGAGATGTTGTGGTACCATTTCTGAAGCACTGAGGTGGAACTCTGGGCAGTTACCTTTGTTCTCTGCGTTATCTACACAGCCTGTTCTTCTCTTTATCCATAGAATCATGAGATTATTTAGGTTGGATAATACTTTTAACATACTGAGTCCAACAATTCACCTCATACTGCCAGCTCCGCCACTTAACTATGTCCCCAAGAGCCACATCTGCATGTATTTTAATTCCCTTCATGAATGGTCACTCCATCACTGCTGTGGGCAGCCTGTGCCAGGGCTGGACAATGATTTCCAGGAAGAAATTTTTCTAATCTTCAACCTAAACCTCCCCTGGTGCAACTTGAGGCAGTTTCCTCTCATCCTGGGAGCAGAGCCCGACCCCTCCATGGCTGTACTCTCCTGTCAGGAGTTGTGCAGAGCCAGAAGGTCCCCCCAGAGCCTCCTTTTCTCCAGGCTGAGCCCTTCCGCAGCTCCCTCAGCTGCTCCTCGGGCTCCAGCCCCTTCCCCAGCTCCGTTCCTTTCCCTGGACACGCTCCAGCAACTCATTCCAGGCAGTGGCAGGAATCACTAGTGCCTGAAGTTTCCAAAGGGCTTGATCATTGTGAGAAGTCCCTGGGGAGGTGCAGAGGAGGGGGAATATCTGTGTAGTTTCCATTTCCCCATCTCTTCCTATATCTCTGTTTTAGGGGGCTGCTGAAAGCAGTGCCAAGTCCCGCTTGCCCCGTGTGGAACTCTGGTCACACGCTGCCTTTCATCAGCAGCCCTGGGTAGCAGGCCCAGATAGCCAGCAGTCATCTGTTACCCCCAGATAAATCTGGGACAGTTTGTTAAGTGACTGATGCCTTTTGCTAAGTCTTCTAAGTATGATTAATGTGCAGAAATGTCTGGTTGGGCGATAGGTAAATAGGGAAAACAGAGGCACTGTGCCCCAGCCTGTTTGTGCTTGTCCATCCATGTGCTTTGATCAGGGGGAAAAGTTATAGGAGCTGCTGATAGGCCAAACCACTGCCTAAGAGAAACCAGGCACACTCAGGGGATATCAGAGTCCCAAATCTGAGAGTTTGTACAAAAAACCAGAACTTCCCTCTTAGAGAAAGTAAAACTCCAGATTTAGAGGCTGAAAAATGTGACTCATTCTGTAAAAACTTGTTCAAAGCAGGTACCTTCACATCTCCTGCAATGACACAACTTAGGGAATTTAATCTGTGAGTTTTTAATGGTGAGAGATGGAAATTCCATAGTAGGTGTGAGCAAAAAAGTAAAATATGTGAGGGTTTTTTTACTGTAAAGACTAATTTTTTTTATTATATATGGCGGTATTCAACATATCCTGCTGATCTTAATGGTGTGGTGTTGGGGGTAGGACACCACATTGGGGTAGAAGACTCCATCTAACCGCCTGGACCATTTATTGGGAACAGAATTGCATTAATGGGAGCAATTGCTCTGCACTCAGCCCAGAGTTCAACATATACAGAGTGACTCTGATATCTCAATACTCACATTGCCTTGGCATTTTTGAGTACTTTGCTCTTTAAATGTGTTTGGGCAGGTTCAGGTTACCTGTCTCTGAAGGCTCCCTGTGCTCCTCTGGGCTAATTTAGTTCACCAACGGCAAATTAATTACTCTCCAGACTGCTATTTATTTTCATGTGCACAACAGAGAAGTATCTCATAGATGGGCAGATCTACAACTTGCCAGCTGACATTATTGCTGACCTGACAGGTAGGGGCTCAACTTCTGGGTGTCCTGGAGTCCTGTGTGTGCACAGCTCACTTCACAGCCAGCAGTTCTCCAAGGACTTGCTGCTTCCAGGAGCTGCTGACCACGGAGCTGAGCCCATCCCACACCAAAAGCACTATGAAAGTCCTGTGGAGGCTTTCCTGAAATACATCTTGCTTCTGTCTAAAGGGTTCAAGTCACTTGTGATCTCCTCCTGCACGTTTGAACTGCCGGGGGACGCATCTGTGACTTAAAAAAATGGGTCACACACGTGCTGGGGGATGTGTCAGACAGAAACTCCAGCTCAGCAATTCCCCCAAATAATCAGAGGATGTAAAATTGTTTGGGCCAGTTATGGTTTTCCAGATAACCCTTCAATTTTACCTCCTTTGTAAAGGCTAATATACTGCTGGCTGCTGCTGCTGGAGGTTTGTTCTGAAACCAGCCATCATTTTTGTACTTTCATGCATATCCTTAGAAAATGATGAAAATATTTCACTGCAAACCAGAAAGAAAAAAAAACAACAAAAAACAACCAGTGAACTTGTGTACAGTGAGATAAAAATCAGTTTCATTACTTATTTATTTATTCATTTATTTAAAAAATCTTTAACAAGAAAAATTCATTAAGATGCAATATCTCATGTACAATGATGGCCTAGGGATGGGAGATGGATTAAAAAATGTAAATACTATTGGGCCTAATCTGCGTACCATTAACACAAATATGAAATTAATGTAAAAGTTTCTGACAGTACAAACTTGGCTTTAACTCTTTAAACATATGTTTAAAATAGTGCAGAATGGTGGTAAGATTTGGCAGATGAGAGATTCAGTAAACAAGTGTGTCTCAAAAGAGACAAAATGTCAGCAAAATAATTGCCTAGCAGTACTTCATATCAATTAATTCATTTGTATTTAATTAAAAGGAGTCATAACAATTGGCTGCTGTATAAAACCCCCTTAGCTCTGGAGTCTTCTATGCCTTTCCTTAGTTTTCTGGGGCTGGATATTGTTAGCCTTTTTGAATAATTCAACCCAGATCTATTTCCTAAACAGAAAATCTATCTTGGAGTTATTCCCTTTTCTGCAGGGAAGTAGCAATAAACAGTAGCTTTGTGTGCCTTATAAATGACAATGAGGGAGACAAGGGCTGGGATTTCAAAAAGCACTTGAAACCAAAAATGTTGGGGGTTCCTAAATCAGGGAGGTGCTTCTAAAGATGGATTTTATCCAAGATGACTCCAGTGAGTCCATGTGGAGGGTGAGCAGTGCTGGCCTGGCCACTGCTATAAAGTCCTGGCAGAAGAGCAGCCAGGACATCCCAGCTCCTCTAACATTTCCTCTGTGGTAGTGAAGGTCATTTGATGTTGGATAATGAAAATGGCAGCTTTGGATTTATCCAATTTTCCCTGTCTGGAGTTAGAATAAGGCCCTGGTTTAAAGTAAATGATGCTGAGTCAGGTGGCCAAATTGCTTTGTTCAGAGTATTATCTGTGGTTATTTTTATTGTTTATTGTTTTGTTGCATCATTTTCTAGTTGACTCAGAAAATATGATAACCTGCAGTGCCTTTTGTACTCCTCAGTGTAAATTAACAAATTTTGTTATTAAACAATGAGTAAATAACATATTAAATTCCATCAGGTGTGTCACAAGATTTCTGGTATTTCCAAACCCCTGGAGACATTCAGCACTGTGGTGTAGGATGGCTGGCCTGGGGACAAAGTGTGATTTTAAGAGTAAAACATGAAGACTATGGAAGCATTTCTAGGGAGATGTCACCAACTGTGCAAATACACATTTTGAGAGGGTCTCAGCCTTAGAATTTTTACTGGGAAATCATTATGACCAAAATGGAAATGTTCATCATTTGAGTGCAAATACCAAGGGGGTAGAAATGCTAGTCCAGCAAACTGTTATTGTGGGTCAGACCTTCCAAAGTGTAGGCTAACCTTCCAAAACAAATGTTAAAAATAGGATATTTTGAGGGGCACTTTGCCACGATTTCTGCTGTTAATTACATATCTCCCAATGCTTTGGGAGATCTGCTGTCCATGTGTCCATTGGCTCCTCGCTGCCTTTGGCATCACCCACAGATAAGGTTTGCCAAGGGAGTGGCCTTAGAGGCATCTGAACATCATCCAGAGGAGGGTGAGAGTGGCAGGAGCCTGTCCCTGGGGTATCCAGCTCCGTGGGATGCCTGTGCTGGAGGTACCCCCCCTTTGGAAGGAATTTCCTGTGTGGATTTACGATGGCCATACCTTCTCCCCAGTTTTGGCCTCCCCAAAGAGGGAAGCTCGCTCTTGTCCTGCCTGGTGGTGGGGAAGGGTTAAGCCCTGTCAGCCCCTCCTCTGCCTGCTGAAGTGCCTTGTTTGCAAAGGATTGATAGAGCACCCTTGAGAGAAAGATTCGCATTTTCACTGTTCCGTGTCAGGGAATGAGGTTGTGTGATTTTTGTGTCATTTTGCACTGCCATATTTCTTCCATTAGGAATTCTAATATTTCACAACCTCTGTCAAGGAAACTGCTACTCCTAATGCAGACGGCCAATGCATTCCAGATGGCCTCGTAATCCAGTTCAGGTTTTTCACATACATTATTTCGGTTCCAGCGTGGGTCCAGGCTCAGCTTTGCCAAAGTTGGTTTCATGATTCATTTGCAACTGCAACAAGTTAATCCCAGGGCGAAGAGCTGTGTCCAGTTCAGGTGAATTCTTCTTGCCTGCTGGCTCCAGACATTGGCTGGTAAGAGTTCCTTCCAAAAGAGCAATTTATATTCAGTATCCTCGTGCCAAATTCTTCCTCTCCATATCCATGGCCCATGGATCAAGGAGATGTTTCTAAAACAAGAGTTCCTTAATTTATGAACTGTATTAGCTCGCCAGTGAAATGGGTCCAGATCAATGAACGCATTTTAAAGCATTGAGGAAAATGTTTAAAAGGGGAAAGCCCGATGAGCTATGCACATAGAATATTAAAATTTAAAATAATTCCATGGGTTGAATCGTGATTAGTGCTCAGCTTCATTAATTCTCAGCCCAACAGCATAAACAGTAACAAACAAGCAAAGAGTGACTTTATGCAGGTTCATTGAGGTCAGCCTTGTTCTCCATTTGTTTCCTTCTATATTTGTTTTGGTTTTCTTTTTATAGATCCTTTGCACTGTGTTGCTCTACGCCGTTGTTTGTTTGGGAATTTCCATAAGGCTGTGCTGAATATTAAACACAATTCTCTATTTACATTTTGATAGTGAAACGTTTTCCTAAACGGCGCTAGTTCCGCCCATCTGTTGTCCCCTTGTCACAGCCGTGGAGAAGCCCAGATCAAGGCAGAGCTATCTCCATCCCTTTTGGTCTCCTTTTGTCTCTGGCACATTTGGCTCCATCACACTGGCTGAACTGAAATGACATTTCCTGAGCACTGGCCTCTTCGACACTTACATGGACTCAGCGTCTTAATTACTGTTAGTGTGAATCATCTAAAGCTGGTGCATAATTTCTCAAGACATTTATAGGAGATCTACAGTAGACATTTACTCGAAATAATGAAAATAAAGAAATCCATAAATCCCATGAAACTTTCCCCTACTTCATTTTAAGTTGTTTATACAAGGAACTTCATGTTGTAATAACACTTTTTGGCCTTTGTTTGATTGGAAATTTCTATTAAACTGTTATGAGAAAATAACTTTATGCTTGGGGTTTTATGTTTCAATTTGATTAACAACAGGCTTTTACAAGGACTTGAGCGCTGCTGCCTACACCGAACGCATCCAGCGTTATTGCACTGCCTGCTTGGCTGTATGGAGTGGACTTTATCAAGAAAATTATATTTCCTGCCTGTGACATTTTGGAAACGTATTGTATGTCATATCCCTGTCTTAAGCGCTGTTAGTGCGAATCATCTGACTCTGGTTTATAATCTTTGGACTGTATTTATAGCAGACCGTTGCTCTGTAGTGTTCTAAATTTCCTGCTTATGATGCAATGGCAAAAGTCATTAAACATTAGCAGTAATAGTATTTTCACTGTAATAAAGTGTTAATTACTTCCACATGTTAATCGAGTTGGGGGGGTAGAGAGATTTTTGCTATTGTTACTGTGCCTAAAATAATTTCCATGTGATAATTTTCCAGGATATCAAAAACTGAATAATTATGCACTAATTAAGAAAGTAGAGCCTGCTCTGGAGTTAAGACTGCATTAATTTTAATGTTTTTACAGTCCTTTAATTGGGGAGAGGGCTGTAAATTGCGAGCTGACGCAGTCCTGCCGTACGCGGGCCTGCCTTCGCAATCTGCCTCCTCTCCACCGCAACCCAAGGTCAACACAAGTTTGCAAAATCCCTCTGCTCTTCGTACGAAATGTATTGGTGCTGAAGCGTGCATCTATCACTCTGACAAGCATTTAACTCTCCAAGAGCACATGCTCTCACTTCTTAAATTATTAATTGCATTAAATACATTTTCATATCGCGGGCTGTTTGCTACAAACTGTTCCCCAGCACGGAGAGGTGCCCCCCCACCCCTCACAAGATGAGACACTTGGCTGTTGTTCCAGCTGGGGAGGGCTTGGTTTTGGGAGCTGCAATTCCAAAAATCACTGAAAAAGTCACCCTTGCTAAGTCTTTTATTTTTTTAATGTTGATCAGTTGGCTTTGCTTTTCCCCCTCTCTTTTGTTCTGCGCTAATGTCTGTAAGTCCATATTGTTTGGGTTTGTTTATACCTTTGCACTTATCAGCTCGTGCAGTTTTCCAGGGTATTCTCCCTGTCACACCATTATCACAGGCAATGGCATCATCATCCGCTTCATTATCATCTCTGGGTCATTCCAGCCCAGAATGGCTTCGTGTTACAACTAAAAGGAGGAATCTGGCAAATGGATCATATTATCTCCCTCTCTCACTCCGGCATTTGAATGCATTATACACCACGCACTCTTTATATTAACAGGCATCATGACCTTTGCCTGTAACATGTTTATTTTAGCAGGACTTGCTGGTGCTGCTGGAGTTCTGCTCCTGCTGGTTCCCAGTGCTATTGTGCTCATGTTCCCACCTGCCTGGGAAGGAGGGAACCCCTGGGGCACCATCCCTGGGATGCTCCCAGGCCTGCTCTGGGCAGTGGTGGGACCCTCCTGCAGTCACCGTGCAGGCTCAGACCTGGGGGTGCTGAGGGCTTGTTGAAGGCAGAACAGAAATGTTCCCAGAGTCAGTGTTTGGTGCTAACTCTTGAAATATGGTGGCTTTGTTCTAGTGAGGGCACTAAGGTTACTCCTTGGAGCTCCAGGATACTTCAGGTAATGGATGAGAAATGGATTCACGTTGTTTTAAAGCAAAAACTGCTTTTATGAAGAAAAAATTGGGGGAAAATCTTCCGGGGATGTGGGTGGCTCCCCAGATTAGGATGTGGTCAGAAACTGGGAAGCATTTTTACCCACTGCAATGATGAACCTCCAGCAGACTTTGACATTTCCCTGTGACCCTGAGCTCACATTTGGTGAAGGTTTGAATTTCTGACCTTGCTCTTGTTTTCCCTTTTCTTTATTTCCATTTAGTACTTAAGGAAAGCACCTCAGGCATTAAGAGAAAAATTGGAATAATTTACTAGCACATGTCGATGTTTACTTGGTTTGCTTGCACTTTACTCACAGTTTAATTACAGCTTTACTTGAATATACTTGTAAAGCAGTAGGAAACTTCATTTCTTTAACATTTGAAAGTATGAGCACCAGTAAATCTGAGCGTGGATGAGAATGGGATCCTATCTCCATCTGACCTTTCATTGAGTTCTCATTGAATAAAACCTCTCTAGGGCTCCTTTTAAAATTTCCCCAATTTTCTGCTTTTGTGCATTTCCTTTTAACAGTATTTTAACAGCATTAGTGGTGCCAAGATCAAGGTGTGGCATCCCTTCAAAGGAGTGGGTGTAAATTCTTCGAGAATGGGCATAAATGGATCACCTTGAGCCTCTTCCATGTCATTCCACCAATAAATATCGAGGAGATGGTGGACACTTGCCAGTGCTGCAGGACAAAGTGAATTCCAGACACTTTCAGAGGCATTTCTAAGGTGTGTTTATGCATTTTGATGCATTTCTCTTCATCCTGCATCCTAATGAGGGCATACACCAGCCATGTTTTACTTTGCAGGATGAGTTGGACATTAGGACACAGGAGTCAATGGAAAACTTGTGGATGGAATTGCAGCCCCAAGTGCAGATTTTTTAGCTGCTTTTGAAGAATATTTCTAACATCATTTTAATGGCACATTCCTTCGAGGCAACATAAAGGACATTGTGCTGCAGTTGATGTTTTTATCACGTCTGTTCAATAGCTCAGGTGGAAGAAATCATATTTTTCAATGCCCAGCATGCCTCAGTCCGGTTGGAAAACTCTGGAACATCTCTGCAGAGATCACTCTACCTGCTGTTAAAGAGGGAAAGACCATAGGAAAGTTAACAAAGACAAATTATAGAAAGGCCAAGAGAAACATTTTTCACCCAACTTACTTTTTTTTGCCTCACTTTCTTCTGCTCCAGTTTCTCTATTGCCATTGCATTAATTAGAAATTTAGGTAAATGACATAAGTGCCCTAATTTTTTATTTCTGCCAGGAGAACAATTAGGCCATCAGAAGTAACAAATGGTCTGGGCTCATGTTGCCTGTTGAAAATTTCAAGCTGCATTATTTCTGACATGAAAAAAATCCCCAACAAATAATAGTTGTTTTGGCCAATTTTTACCATAAGCAATGTCAGCTTTAGCAGAATCACTGTACCATTGGCTGGGGTTTTTTTTCCCTATTGTCATGGCTCATTAAAGTGTGCTGACTCTTGTGGATTCCCATTTCCTTTAGGTAAATAGTTATTTACATGAACTGCGACATTTTTCTTTGGTGACAATTTCTAATTGTTCAGGCAACCAAGGGTGATATATTAACCACTCTGAAGAAAGCTTCATCTATGAAATAAATTACTTGGAATTAACTATCCTTTCAAAAGAGGCAAAATTTCCAAATGGACAAATTAGACCCTTCTTAGCCACATATGGTAAGTGTTTTAAGCATTTCCCCACTGGTAGTTACTCTGGAGAACAATTCTTCATGATGGAGTGGAAGAGTTCTTAACTCATTTGGGGTCCCTCCGCATGCCAGCGCTCGCCAGCGGCGGCTCTGACGGAATCGTTCCGGGGCTGAGCTCCGTGAGGCTTTGGGAAATTTTTGCTCCCACATTTTTAGCTCTTTTTGTTTGCTCCCACATTTTTAGCTCTTTTTTTTGCTCCACATTTTTAATTCTTGCAGTGCTATGTTGGAGGACGGGGATAGAAAAGTCCCATCCTGGAGTGCTTGTTTAGTTCATCTTTTTCTTAAGTGGAAAATTTGATTTCCAGCTTTAGTCTTTCCAAGTGGATTAAGAGCAGCCCTGGGGAGAAGGATTTGGGGTGCTGGTGGATGAGAGGTTGGACATGAAACCCACATGAACTGGGGCTGATCCCCCAGCATGGGCAGAAGGGGACAGGGGGATTCTGCCCCTCTATTACACCCTCGTGGGATCTCACCTGGAGCACTAGAGCCAGCTCTGGGGTTCCCAGCACAGGAAGGACGTGGATCTGCTGGAACAAGTCCAGAGGAGGCCACTGACATGTTCCAAGGGTTGGAGCTGCTCTGGAGGCAGATCCTGGGACAGGGGAAGGTGTCCCTGCCAGGAACAGGACGGGCTTTAAGTTCCCTCCCTATCCAAATCATTGTGGGATTCTGTGTCTCTGTGAAACACATTTCAAATACATCAGGACACAGCAGATTTTCCCTCTAATTACAACTTCCAGGAGGAACTTGGCTACAGGCTTCCAGTGTGGAATCCTTGCCCACAACTTCTGTTTACAGACCTGGTTCTGCTTTTATTTATGTAACTAAATTCAGAGGAATCCCATCAGAGCCATCAGGCATGAAACAGATCACCTGAGTGGATATTAGGCTTATTCCAAAGATTGGTGCTTTTAAAAATATCCCTAGTCTTTTATGCAGAGTAGAATCATATAATCATGGAGCCATTAAGGTCGGGAAAGACTTCCAAGATCATCAAGTCTAATCTTCTACCAGGATGGGCTGACATCTCCTTCAGGTCATTAACTTAAAAAGCACTTAAATTAATTTTAAAATGCCCATCTATTGTTCTTTTGGACACCTAGACAGCTTTAAACATTTGTAAGCCCTTACAAACTCATGTCCTCTGGATTCTGAGTGCCTAAGTCCCATTCCAGTGTTACTCCAGGCAAAGCCACTTAGACACTTTTGGAAATGTTACTGACATAACTCTTTCCCCAGTGTCTGAGTTGTGCCAAATATTGCAAGATAGAAACCTAAGAAAACATGTTTTTCTAATTTAAGTCATAACTTGACCACATTTCAATGTCCACATTTTGTATTTAGAAACTAAGAACTTCTTGCAAGGAAGCATCCAATCAGTTTAAATTATGCTTAGTTTGTTTTTATGGTTTCCCATGACTTTTTTGGGCCAGTGTAGTTTCCCGTTTCCCACACATTTGAAGCCAGTATGTCAATACTTTGGAATGTATTAGGCTGTTTAGCATAATTTGAGCACACTTTTGAAACAGTTTCTCCTACAAAAGATCTGGATATTGTACATTCGTTCGACAAAAATAGCAAATTAAAAGAAGATTGTGTTTTCTGTTTGTATGGAAAAAATTTAATTAGGAGTTATTTTGATCCTAATATTTACTCTGCAAGAGTAATTAAAATAGAGAGATCAGTAAAATAGGTGTAGCTCTAAACACATGTTCTTGCTTTGTTTAATTATGTTGATTAGGTTTAAACCCCAATTTGGCATCACCTCCCTTGTCTTAATATGTTGTTGATGAAACCATGTGGAGACCTGACCTTAATATAATCGTGACAAACCTCATTTGATTACCTTTAGCTAATTAAAACATACGTTATATGTACCATAATATTATTGTTATTCATCTTGCACCTCTCTCCCTCTACATCGTTATGCTGAAAGTAAATCTTATTGTGAGATTTCTGTCTCTGAAGGACCTCATGCCTTTGGCATAATTGGGAGAGGTGTTTATTTCATGGGCCAGTTATAATAACGGTAATTATCATATAAAAACTCTGTGAATTTTTAAACTGAGGCTTAGTGCTAAGTTTACTGTGGCTCTGTGTTGGAGCAGCCTGGAGTGAGCACTGGGCAGCCATGGGACTTCCCTTGTCCCACTTCCCATCCTTCTTTCCCATTCCTTCTTCCATTTTGGGACTTCTTTCCCCAGTCCTGGCTGCACAGCTTTCAGCCCCATTTTCTGGCTGTCCTGTCCAACGTGAACACCCAGGATTTGGCCCCAGGATTTGGAGACCCTTTATTTAAGGTGCTGGATCCTTTCCCAGAATGGTTTCTTTGGGGGAGAGCTGGAATCTCTTTTTGGTGGGTGTTTATGCATCACAAAGCTAATTATGACTTAGGAATGCCTTTGGGGCTCTCCCTGCCCTCCACCATCACAGGTGTTCTCTTTCCTAACAAAGTCATTCTGTAGAAGTGAAGTGTCACAGAAGGGCAACTAATGGTCACACTGAGCAAATTTAATTATATCTGGGGCTCTGAGCAACCTGGTCTAGTGGAAAGTGTCCCTGATCATGGCAGGGGTTGGAACTGGGTGGTCTATAAGGTCTCTTACAACCCAAACCAGTCTGGGATTCTGTTTGACTAAATTATTTTTGTGGAATCTGTTGCCAGGGGCACCATCATAGCCTTTAATGTCACACTGGTCTTCAGTGCCAACATCCCCAGTTTGTACCTGCAAGAAAGCACAACAAAAATAAAGCAAGAACAAAAAAATAATTTTAAGATCTTGCAGTGGAATTTCATGAATATTTCAGATGGTATGAAATAGGATGCTCTCCATGGGCATGTAAATAACAAAGAAATTTGAACCTTAGCCATGACAGTCCCAGGCTGGTGCCTGTCCCATTGGAACATTCTTCTGAGGTGGTTTGAAGAAATCAGAGCTGCTGCAAGTAGAGAATTGATGCTGAAAATTGCCTTCCAAAATGTATCTAGAGTTATTCTGGCTTTCAGCACAAGTGTGATACAGGAACTGAGTTGTTTTATAAGTTGGGATCACCTGGGAATTACTTGGGTTCTTCCCGACTTAATTTTCCTTTAAAGCATGTTCCCTCATCTTCTTAACATTGCCTATAAGAGGCTTTCTTTAAAAAAAAATAAAAGTTGACATAAATAACAATAAAAATAACAATAAAAAATTAGAAGTCATGGCCATTTCACCTGTCCATAAAAGCAGGACAAGGAGGGTGGTGAGCAATCCAGGTATGTCCATGCCTGGAGCAGCCATCCCAGTGCCAGCTGCCAACAAGGCACAGGGGCAGGGCACACAGCAAGGCTTCAGAACCAATTTGTGTCCATCAGCAGGGCAAAAGGAATGGAATTCCTGCTGTCTGGAATGAGGACTGGGGTGACCAAGGCAACAATGCAGGGTCAGAGGATGGTGGCCCCACCACCAACATTCCCTCCCTTGGCTGCAGACTCCAGCTCCTCACCTTCACAAAAGTGGGGACAGGGCTGAGTGGCTCCCCATCTCCTGGAAAATCTCTCGGCTCTTGCCACTGTTCCTTTATTTCTGATTCCACTGGAAAAATACCAATATTTCACCACTAGTGGGTTGAGGAGGTTAAACTTTAATGTTTCCTTCTTCCCACCAATGCACTTCACAGGAAAAAAAAATAAATAATGGTTTCAAAAATGTACAAAATCCAATTTAAAATGACATTGGGGTTTTATTTAAAGTCATGGAAGCTGGTTAATTCCAAAATGCTCTCATTAACTCACATCATTTAACAAGTTTCTATTCATTTAGCTCTCTCTCTCCAGAGCCTCTCAGCTGCTCTACCTCAACACATTGACAGCCTTCTGTGCTCCTGCTTCCCAGGGGGACCTAAGGTGACTTTAAAATACCTTTTCCTTTTCCTGGAGTCAGGGTGCACAAAGGAGCTGCCTCTGGAAGCCTGTCTGGATCAGGGCGGGTTCCCCAGGCTGCCCATGGATGTCCTCCCAAATTTTGCGTCCTTCCAGCCCCATTCCCAGATATTCCTACAGTGTCCTCAGCTCCTGCCTGGCGGGGAACTCCCAGGGCTGGGCTGTAATTACAGAGCCATCAGGGCCCTGCAATAAGCACAGAAGGGTTGGAGTGTGTGCAAGGATGTCACCCCACTTGTCCATGATGGGCTCGGAGCCTTCCTCCTCTGTGGCTGCTTTGCTGTCCTTGGTTTTTCAGTCTCTGCTCTCTCACAGGCTGATTATCTTCCCAGTTTCAGGATTTTGAGGGTTTTTGGGGTTTTTGTTCTTTTGTCTTCACAATAGCATCAGCTTGTTCCACAGTCCCTCCAAAATATCTCCCTAAAACTCATTGGATGTTCTTTTGCTTTTCATTTTTTCAAGGCAGAAAAGGGAAATTTAAAAAGGGGAATAAATAATCCCTTTCTGTTTCTCTTTTTCTTTTCCTTTCTTTTCTTTTCTTTTCTTTTCTTTCTTTTCTTTTCTTCTTTTCTTTTCTTTTCTTTTCTTTTCTTTTCTTTTCTTTTCTTTTTTTTTCTTTTCTTTTCGTCTTCTCTTCTCTTCTCTTCTCTTCTCTTCTCTTCTCTTCTCTTCTCTTCTCTTTTCTTCTTTTCTTTTCTCTTCTCTTCTCTTCTCTTCTCTTCTCTTCTCTTCTCTTCTCTTCTCTTCTCTTCTCTTCTCTTCTCTTCTCTTCTCTCTCACTTCTTTCTTTCTTTCTTTTTTCATGTTTATGTTGTGGATGATGCCCAGCTGTGGCTGCTCCATCTGGGGCAATGTCCAAGGCCAGGCTGGACAAGGCCTGGAGCAGCCTGGGACAATGGAAGGTGTCCCTGCCCATGGCAGGGGGTGGCACTGGATGGGTTTTAAGATCCATTCCACTCCAAACCATTATGGGATTTCATGTTTCTCTGATCCCACAGCTGACCCTGGCTCCAGGTGGTCCCACCTTGGCTGGAAGAGCATCTCCCTCTGGCGAGACCCCAAGGTCTCACCTGCATTGTCTTTGCTTTTCATAAAATTCCTCCATTTGGAAGTGAAGGACAGGAGAAAAGGCAATTTTTGGTGAAAAAGCAACAAGAAAAGTCTCACAATAGCACCAGGGCCAGGCTGGTCCCTGCTCTAGAGGCTGCACTGTCCCACAGCTGGGACTTGGAGCTGATCCTCCTGATGGATGGGTTTCTCTTTCTTTGCTTTTCATCTGGGCTTTTTTGCCTGTCTCCAAAAAGCTGCACCAAGCCCAGGAATTCCAGGTGATCCTGAGCAGCCACCACCACCCCAATTCCAGCCACCACCACCACAATTCCTGCCATTACCACCTCAATTCCAGCTACCACCACCCCAATTCCAGCCACCACCACCCCAATTCCAGCCACCACCACATCCAGCTTCCCTCCAGCCCTAGCCTGGAGGTGCATTCCTCAACATTCCTTTACCAGCTGCCATGTAGCTCTTGTTTGAACTAATTAAAAGCCTTTTGAGTTTCTTTTTTTTATTTATTTTTTTTTATTTTGCCAGTAATTTGATGGTTTATGTGAGTTCAACATCGAGCACTTAGGTTGGCTGAGAGTATTTATTCCTGAGTATTAACTTAATCAGTAATTGCATTTTACAGAAAAAAAATATCCCTGACTTATTCTAAAGAAAAATAATTAAAAACATCAGTTTACACGTGATCAGGTGGGGATTAAAACCTATATTTAATCATGCAATGGATTTTTATTATTTTTATTCTTGTGTTATGGCCAGTGTACAGTGGTTTTATCTCCTCTTTGTACTTGCAATAACATATTATTTGACCATGAATCACTTTAATGGATTGAAACATAAGCATGTGAATTGAAAAATAGATACATTAGTCAAATCAATAAATAAATATGAAAATATATTTCTACTATGAAAAACCATCTTGGCTACTGTGTCCTCCAACTTGGACAGAGAGAGCTGAAATATATAGCTGTAAAATATGGCTTGCCGTGTCAACTAGCCAGTGCCTGCAGCCTAAAAGGAATTTTGAGCACTGGGTAAGTAGTATTTCATCAACAAAATCATAAAATAAAGACATTAAAATGAAGGAATGATTGAGTGCTGCAGGACGTTTGTAAAATCACCCTTCAGTCTGGGGCTGGAGTAGTTTAGTATTAGACATTGCATACTTTTCATATAAATTTGCTTACAAATAGCATGTCTTAACAAGCAATATTGCCAGACTGCCCCTGTAGCAAATATTTTTTCACTCTGTTGCTAAACAAACTCTCCTCGTGTGTTCTGTGGCATGGCTACAGTCGGTATAAATAATACATCCTTAATATTAGGGAAAAAATACCATATAAACCTGCACACAGAGTATTAAACCCTGTAATGAACTAAGATTTTGAGCTACTAAAAACCTTTTTTCACATATTTTCCAATAGTAAAGTCCACCCTTGTTGCTTTTTTGGGTTCTGCTCTGGGGCAAATCCAAGATTTCATTTATTGCAAGGAATTTTTCTTGGTTTTGCACCATTTTGATAGCAGAATATGGCCTTTTCTATTTCCATTTGTGTGACCTCCATTCCAAGGGGGCTGTGTGTCCATATCCAACTTGGGAAGCTGATAAACAACGTTTATGGCTATGGATCAGTGTAAGCAGTTCAGTAAAAGGGGGATGTTAATTGCTCATCTTACGTGGTCTAGAAATAAGCAGAGCTTGGTGCCTTTTTTTAGCTGACATGGAGTTCAGAAAAGAGAAGCTTTCCATTTCCTTTCAAGTTGCTAATTAGCTATATGAGAGAATGACAAAAATACAGACTTTTCCAAAGTTTATTTGCATTTTTCTACCTTGACATATTATGCAAATATTAAGTTGTCATTTGCATATGACAAGAACATCTGATCTTATTTTGCTTCAAGTCCCTTCAAATGCTGATATAAAGTTAAAACGTGAATCAATGTATGTTTTATGTGGTTTATGGGCTGCATTGTCACTTTTTGACTGATACATTTTGCATGTGAACTCGACTTTGTAGGCAGCCATCGCAGATATCCTTGCTGGAATGGCTTTGATATGGAACTGGAGTGATGAATATCCTTAGCACCATCAGGAAGCTGAACTTGAGTTTTAACAGCAAACCAAGCAGTGATTGTGAGCTAAAGAGCAACAGCTTTTTGTTGGGTTGTCCACAACAGTGCAAAATATTCATCACAACAGCAGCGAGAATGCTTCAGAGTAAGGCAAAACACTGTTAAAATTAACACTTTGTGTTTCTGGGTCAAGACAGGACCCGTCTGCAATTAATTTGCCCTGATGATGCTACATCTTGAGACCTTCAGGGGTTCTTTGTGGTGCAGCAAGTCCCTGGGGAGGGGTTGGGCATGAATCTCTGTGAGGCAGGGAGGGCTGGGAGAGCCTGCCAGGCTCGGGCCCCAAACACAAATGTCTCCTGAATCTCTGCAAACAATCCCACTTGAAATTATTGTGCAGCTTTATTGTATTTTCAGCAATGTGCTTTGCTGGCAATAGAGAGACAACTTCAGAGGTAATACCCTGGAATCTCTTCCTGTTATAGATGGCTGTAGCTCATATATATAATGTGATTATTTCTTTCATTAAAGGAACTAAGTAATGTTATTAGATTTGGCTTTTTTTAGTGCATCAAATGGTTTATTTTACCGAGGCTGGAATTATTCTTTTCCAGAAATCCAGAGGTCATTTATTACACAAAGCACCTTGCGTTTACAGAAAAGAGACACAGCAGCTTTAGCTGTATTTCTTGTGTCTGCTTCCTCATTGCCTGAGTGTGAAAACTTTATTGCTCATTATCTACTGGGCTGTGATGAAGTGACAGATGATTTATTGGGAGCCAAAAACTGTGTTTCAATGGTGAACATTTTTATCCTTTTGTATTGCAGCCTGCCAACCCCTCTAACTGCTGAGGCAACAAATAAAGAAAACTCACTGCTGGAGGGCCCTGTGACTATCACTCATAAATGTCCACATTTCAGATCCCACTCTGGTTCTAATTTGATTCAATTCCCTTTTGTTGCTTAAAAATTCAATTTGTTTAATTGAGCTGTTTGACAGTAAAATCTGAATTCCATGCATTTTAACCATTCATATTAAATTTCCCTCCACATAGTACTTTTAGTAATGTGCTTTAAAAGAGGTCACTTTAATTTAAATTTGGTGACCTTACAAGCTTATAAAAAGATCTATATGCTATCCTTCTCAAACTGAAATTAAATTGAATAAATGCAAGATAATGTTACAGTAGATATTTCTGACTGAGGTTTTGGGGTCCTGCAGAAAGGAAACCTGCACTAGGAAGCCTCTGTACCCTTCCCAGCCTGTTTTCCACAAAAAAACAATGATGATGGTGCAAGGAGTATCCCATGGCAGGTCAAACCAACCATTAAAATTCATCTACAGCTTAATACTGGATCTAGGGTAGTTATATTGTCTTGTGTCTTTGTTTGAGAAGTTCTCTGCCCCTGGCTTGGGTTATTTCTATTTATTTTTTAGATAGGCTTGCAGAGTTTTTGACATTTCCATGGCAGAATATCTTTTCCTTTAGGATTAATAAGAAATATTGGAACCAGTGCAAGACTTTTAAGATTTAGTAAACTTTAATCTGTAAAATTTAATAGCAATCTCCAAGTCATTATGAGTATATAGGATGCAGTCTGGCTTTACAAACACTTTTAAGCAATGAGTTATGTTCCAAGAATGGCTTTGCTGTGTATCATTACGTCCAGGTAAATGCCAGGATGATGACATAATTGGTAGTTGGGAGTAAAATACAACCTCTGTAAAATGTTACTAAGGTAAACGTAGCGGGGTTGTAATTCATTATACATAAACATGACTAGGAGTTATTTATCATTTTATGAAACACAGAATAACCTGAGCTCGCCGTGTTCTTCATTACTTTATGGGAATTGTTACGGGCTCGTCGCCGCTCGCTCCTTTATTTCCCTTTAATGATTTACCAAGGCTGCCCCCCAAACCCGTGTCAGGTTCCCTTCCAGCGCCCTCCCCGATGCTCCTCCTGATACACCAAGTCCTAAAAACTGGCCTCATTAGGAATGATCTCCTGCCACTTGCAGACACTGACAAATTTACGGCTCTGGATTAAAGGTCATATGGGCATTTCAGCCATTAAACCAGCCCCATTCCACAATACCTGCGACCGCCAGGAAATACATTTTTGCACACAGATGCCCGCTCCGTTATTTTCTGCTAAAGACGTACAGTAATAGTTTGAAAGCAACAAAAGCCTATTTTGTACCTGTTCAGCTTGCAAGTGTGTTAGCCCTAGGCTACTGTTTAACTTTTAACCCTCTTGTTCACACAGCGTACATGCATAAAACTACAATGTACCACATAATGAAGCGAAGCTGGCAACATTTGTTTTAGACTGTTTGCTATAGGACACGCTTCTTTCTGGTTTGAAAATCAGTTTGGAAAACAAAAACAACAACAACAAGAAAATGAAGGTGCCTTGCTAGGAATTGAGGGATTATGCTGGGGTTTTACCCACATTTAAAAGCAGCCTTGCTATGCTTTCTGTGTATTAACAGGGCTTTCAAGTAAAAAAGAAATAATTCAGCACCAAATGATTTTTGAAGAAGAATTTCTTTTGCAATTCTTTCCTGGTGTCTGATTTTAAAACATTTTATCAAGCTTCCACTATATGTGCCAAACACTCTCTTGTCAGGTGTAGGATGAACTACAGTATAACTGTGAGATATTTCTTTCCCTCATAACAATCTCCAGCCATAGCCCGTGATGAATTATTTGTACCATCACAAGGAAATTCCCCTCTTCTGCACTTAAACCCAGCAAAATTACACACCAATTGTGGCAGAGCAAACATCTGATGTGACAGCTGTATAGCACACGGAGATCCATTGGTCCATTGGTTAATCAGCAGATTTTAATGGTGCTGGGGAATACGTGGTGTCCTGAATTAGAAATGGGGCTGTGTTCTTCACTAATGGGACAAATTTTCTACCTGTGGATGAAGGATTCCTCCTGGTTAAAGGCTTCAAATGTTTAAAATTAAAAAAAAAAAAAAAAAAAAAAAAAAAAAAAAAAAAAAAAAAAAAAAAAAAAAAAAAAAAGAAAGAAAAAAAGAAAAAAGAAAAAAAAAAGAAAAAATAAAAGAAAGAAGAATGTGGAAAATCTGCCATAATTCAGAACACAAAAAGGAAATCCTGTGGATGCGTCAATTATATGGTTCCTAATGACGGTTCAGCCTGGAGGCCTTGAGTGAGGAGGGGAGGAAATAGGGGAAGATTAACTTGGTTAACCTTCTTCCATTTCCCTGTGCCAGGCAAGTCCTTTACTTACTGCATTCCCTCCTCTTGAACCCACGCTGTTATTTCCCACTGTAGGTGGGGACAGCTTGAATTTCACAAATTTCACGAGTGTTTGCTCTTTGCTTTTTACACCGATAATTAAAATTGTAAAAAGAGCCCAATGCTGTGTTGGAAAGTGGGATTTAGGGGTTGTTTCTACCTGCCACCATTAACATCTCTCATCAGATGCTCAGGAAAATTAAGATCACAGTTTTCCTGGGCAGCTCATTATTAGGGATATATCCTAGAAATTAGAAATACCCCCAAGATTAAAAGCAAAATCTCAGAGGCCCCTGAAGACAGCGGTATCTTTAGTGAGATAAAGGCCTGGCCAAGTGCAATAATGATAATGATAAATAACCATCATTTATTTTTATACATGCCCATATCATTTAGGACCTCATAGTGCTCCACAATAAAATCAAAGAAACATTAACTTGAAGTAAACAAATGACAAAACCAACATCAGCAGATGGGCAAATCAACAACAAAAATAAACAAATCAGCAGGTCAGGGGCTTCATTGCAGGGATGAACAAATGAGTTTGGAGCAGAAATTTGGGTGGAAAATGCAGGAAAGACCAGATGAGGAATGAAATGCTGCTCGTCCTCCAACCCCCCAGTGAGCACAGCACCCTCAGCCACCTTTGGGTGATGTCTCACTGCCCCTGGGGCTGCCTGTATTCTCCATTTCCACTTAAATCTCACATCTGCATTTTCTTTTCTTTTTTTCCCCACTGCTCTAGTCCCCAAACACCTCCTGGATAGCTGGTCTCCAGGCACAGCTGGATGGAGACACCAGGAATGTTGGGCTGAGATGGGCAATGTTGAAGTGCAAAAATCCAGACCTGGATATGGTTTTTATTATCTGATTTGAAGAAAGCATAAAAGAAAAAGGAAAAACTTATGGCTTTGTTTTGAAGCTTGGTGTGGTGAACATGACTTGCACAGCCTCATGTACCAGGGTCTGGGAAACTCTCCTGTGCCCATTTCCCAAAAAATTCATGATCCATAGGTGGGCTGTGGTCAGCATAAACATTTTCTGTCAACGAAGTAGGATCTTGCTGGAAATATTATTATTATTTACTGCTATTACAGATGATTGTTTATAGTAGAGTTGAACCTAAAACTTTATTACACTGAGCATCAAATAAATGCTTACTGGAAAATTCCCTTATCTAAAATTGTGGGGAAAAAAATCTTTAAAACCCACTTAATAAGAGGAATTAATTTTGATTTATTATTCTGAGTAGATGGAAGCAACCTCTACAGCTAAAGAGAAGGCACTGTACAGATCTGGATGTCCAGAGACACCAAACCCATTGACCTGCAACAGTAAATGATTTTCAGCCAAACACAACCTTTTTCTTTTGTTTTTGTTTTAAACCTGTGAGGCTGTAGAGGCAGAGAGGTACCTTCACCTAAACCTTGTTTGGTCTCAAAGCACTGAGAAGCAGGAATGCTCCTGGGAGCACTGGGATTTGCCATCCTCCCCGTGCTCATTTTTTTGTTGAAGAACAACTCACTCTTGTCATGTGATGATCATCTGCTGATGTTTTAGCCAGAGACTGCAAATAAGGATTTTGTTTTCTTTTACAAATAAATCTGCAGCCTCTGTAAGAAAAGATTTTAGGTGAGGTTTTGGATTGGGATATGCAAGGTCAGTACTTCAAACTCATTCTGGATTAAGACATACCTAAGACATGAATTATGTGATTAGAAGAAATTTGAAAACTTGGTTAAAAATCAACTCTGTGCAGCATTAATGCATAATTTAAATTACTGTCTTCAAATACTGCTGTAGTTCCTTCCTTGCTGAAGATTTGTCCTTGCAATTCTTGCTTTAACAAGTTTTTATGTGTATGGAAAAGAAAAATGTGAGTAAAGGACCTGTATTCCGGCTTGCCTTTGGGTGTTATTTGTACCTTGGCAGTGAGGACTTGTCCCCAAGCTCATGACAGTAACTTTCCTTTGCCACTCTGGACACTGTCAGACCAAGAAGAGCTGTTGACAGACACGTTCCAGGTCACAGAACAAGATTTCCTGATCAATAACGTTCCAAGCAAACTTCAGGGCCAGAAATACAATTCCTGACATTGACAGGACACAAGATTCTGCAAACCATGTGGTGCTATGAGGGCTCTGTGTGGAGACACCACTGATGCCATGTAATGACTTCTGCAGGGGCAGGGACACCTTCCCCTGTCCCAGGCTGCTCTAATCCCTGTCCATCCTGGATATGGGCACTGCCAGGGATCCAGGGGCAGCCACTGCTGCTCTGGGCACCCTGTGCCAGGGCCTGCCCACCCTCACAGCCAAGAATTCCTTCCCAATATTCAAATTAAACCTACCCTGTGGAAATACTTTATTCCACTGCTTTATCCTGAGCACAGTGAGCTGGTGTTAGATGTACCAGCACCATCACTTTGCCTTACCCAGGCAAACACTGTGCACAAGAGGGGAACTGCTGAAAATTGGGAATTCAGCTTGGGAAAAGCAGGACCCTGCCTGGGGGATGCTGTTCCAGCAGCTCCATCCATGCAGCAGTTCCTGGAAGTACTTCTGTCACAAAGGTTTGTTTTTCACAATGTGTAACTTGGCAAAAGTGATTCAATCCACATTCAGGCTTGGCATCCAGATCTCAATCTGTATGGAAATGTTTGGTAGGTTCATAAAGATAAAAACTAAGGGAATAAAAGATTGTTTTCTCCTTGCCTTTTGGTGCTCCTTGTCCTTCTCTCCCTAAGACTTCAATTTGCAGGGAGCTCTGTGCAGGCAGCCCTTCTTCACTGAGTAAACCTAATTGAACCTTGGGTGTCCAATATTAATACTTTGCTCAGTATTACAACAAAAACCAGGAGAAAAATTGAGCTTTAGCTCTAAATACAGATTCTTGCACTTTCTGTGAGTTTGGGGTGATCACACCTGAGGTTTTGGGTTGAATCCAACCCAATTAAAAGTGTTATGTTTTAGTTTTAAATTGGGAATATGCTATACATGTTTAATCTTTTTAGTATGGTCAGACTAAGAAAAATATAAAATCCTTCCCATTGCTTGATTTTAAAAATGGGTTTTCCTAAAAATCACACAGAATTCTAAGCTGTGTTTTCAAAAAGAGCCACAAAAACTGTGTGTGTGTTATTTTGCCTGTGAAATGTGATTGCACTGGAATAGCACAGATGTGTAAACCCAAACACATGGGGGACAATGCACAGCCCCTGCTACCCACACCACTGAATTTTAGCCTTCTGAATGTCATTTTCTCAGCAGAACAAACCTGTGAGCTCTGAAATCCCCTTTAGTCCCTTGTGCAGGCTTAGGCAGGTGCTTGATCACCCTGGAGAAGTTGTGGTTGTGACACAGAATCACTGAATGGTTGAGGCTGGGAAATTCCTGTCAGACCATCGAGGCCATCCATTCCCCAGCACTGCCCCATGTCCCCAAGGGCTGCATCCACATGGCTTTTAAATCCCTCCAGGGCTGAGGACTCCACTCCTGTTCTGGGCAGACTGTTCAATGTTTTAAAATATTTTCCACAAATAAAGTTTTTCCCCCAAAGTGTGAGGGCTGGTGATGGCAGTGAACATCCATCTGCAAAGGACACATGAGCTGCAAAGACCTGTCCCTGCCTGTCCCTGGTAGTAGAGTTTGTCTTTGCCAGTCTGGCTTCCAAAAAGGAGCAAAACCCTTTGTTTTCACTCTTTACATTCTCTTTTCTCATTTGCACCTTCTAAACAAGGGCTTGTTTTGGAGAGTTGGGGGGAAGAACATCCCAGCTCATCCTAAGGGTGAAGGTATTGCACCAAAAACAGTTAAAACCATCTGAAGTCCTTAAGAGCCCTTGTAACACATGAAGGGATTGGAATCACATAAATGAGGTGGCAAAATATTAAATATTCACTATGTGCCTGCACAGCTCAGGTGTCTATGGAATCCCAGAACAGCCTGAGTGGGAAGGGATCCACAAGGATCATCCAGCCCAGTTCCTGGCGCTGCACAGACACCCCAAAATCCCACCCTGGGTATCCCTGGCAGTGCTGTCCAAACCCTCCCGGAGCTCTGGCAGCCTTGGGGCTGTGTCCATTCCCTGGGACAGTGCCCAGCACCCTCTGGGGATGAACCTATCCCTAAAATCCACCCTAAACTCCCCCTGGCACAGGTTGACCACATTCCTGATACTGCTCTTTTCATTCATCATGGGATTAAATGCTTAAATGATATGAGCAGTATCAGGGGTGCCTAAAGCTTAAAATCATCTTATTGTAAGGGTAGCTTGGGCGAGTTTGTGGTCTCATTCCCAGGAAGCACTCTGGGACTGCAGTTTTTATTGAGGCACTATCATCTCCACTTGCTCATGGGCAGAAGAATCAAGGTAAAGGAGCGAAGGCAGCCCCACACGCGGGGTTAATCCCGTCCCCTTGACCAGGATTGCCCCCACTCTGGCATGGAAAGGCAGGTTTGGCTCTTTTGGGGAGCAGGGCCAGCGGGGCAGGGCTGCCCTGGATCCGGCTGTCCCCGGCATCACCTGGGAGCCTCCGCCGCGGCTCCTCTCCCTTCCCGCAGCCGCCTTTATGTCCCCGGCATAAATCCTCTTTACTCGGGCTTTGTGTCTGGGGGCCGGCAGCGCGTTTGTTCCCAGACGAGGAGCGGTGCCGAGGCCGAGGGAAGCCACGGGAGGGGGAATACATGCATATCTAGATATTTACCCAGGTATAAATACATCCACGCAAAATATATGCACCCCCCTAACCGCCAGCAGACTGAGGGAGGTTTTAACTCCAAATTCTCAGGCTTTAATAGATTTAAATCAGGCTCTTAACGCTATTTCAACATTTTTTTTAAATTTTTTTTGGTGCGTGTTTAGTAACAACAGTCATCTTAAATTGTAGTGGCACATGGCCAGAGGGAAGAGAGGTGTTAATGAGACTCACTATAAATGGAAGGAGCTCGGGAGTGACAGTTTTCCGGAGCACTGTTGGCATCGGATCGAAGAGACAGGTGGTGGCACAGGGCTGACCGATCACCTCAGATAATGATGAAAGAGGAGTGACAGGGGTGAAAGATTCAAGGACCACTGAAGAATGGCGCGGGGGAAGGCAGGGGCCATCAGCCAGCCCCGACAGCCCCGGCCCGCTCCCCACGCGCCGGTGAAATATGAGAGGGGCTGATAAGGGGGAAGCAGAGTATTATCGATATCAGATGTGGAAATGAGTGGACTTAGTAACCTATCTACCATTTGGAGTAAGTATTTACGGTTTCCATGACCAGAATCAATCAGGTTTGAAATTCATTCTTATTTGGTGGAGGAAATGTGCACTTAACCTTTACATTCGGGGTCTCCTGATGAATATTGACCTAGAAAAATATCCCAAAGGTGTTGGGTCCGACGAAAAGTTATTTAATAATTTCGTAAATGATTGCTGTACCGCGGGGACTAAATATTTAGATCGGAAATCCTAACTTTAGATGGGTGCTGGACCAGGGTGCAGATTATTGCTACACTGAGAGCCCTCCAACCTCTCATCAAGCAGCCATAAATCAGGGGGATGGAGGAGTTCAGACAGAGCAAATTCTGGTGACAGCCACGTGATGGACTCACGGGGGAGAAAATGAAAATTCATTCCCTGACAACCTGCTACAGGCTGCAGGTATGGCAAGGGGGAGAAGCTAAATAGATCTGTATCAGCTGCAAGGATGGCAGACCCCCAGCATATGGAAATGCTCCGGGAGGGGAGGTGAAACCCAGAGCTGCACACAAAATGCTAAAACCTCAGAGCGGCTGAATCACCTGAGCAAAGATTATATAAAAATGTAAATTGCCTGCTCCTGACCCAATCGCGTTTAAAAATGAAGGGACAAAGAGTGACAGGAAAGGTGCTATTATTACAGATTCAGGGTGATGCACAGTCACTGCTCAGATTCCTCTTCAGCAGTGGCTGGGAGGCAGCTCAGGCACAGCGAATAATTTCCCTGCAACTGCCCTCTCCTATTTATACACCCTCTCCCAAGGCTTTGGGGATGAAGGGAAGCGATCCAGTGGATTTGGAGGGGCTTCCGAGTGGGATCCGCGCAAATCTGCTCCGTGCGGCCGTTTCAATCCCCCATTTCTTTAATCTAAGAGAACTTACCCAAGATTTTCGGTGTGCAGCTAAATATTAAATTCATTTTAGGAAAGATTATTTTACAAAGCTGCTCTCGCTTACGTGAGGGTAATGAACTCGGAGATGAGCAGGAATGGCTCTGAAAGGCACAGGCTGCTTGGCTTTACAAAAGATCTCACTAATGGCCTAGATCAAGTATTGCTATCCCTAAAATTAAATGCCAGTGTTTAAAACTCCATTTGTATAAGAAGAACTTGCTATTAATAATTTTTAAGGCTCTTGATTAAATAACTACAAATGCATTATTATTGGGTTCATAATTACTTTAAAAGTGTTCAGGTTTTGGTCATTTTCCCTGCATTATTATGGCACGGAGGCAAAATTTCACTCATATATTTGACTTAAATGACAGTCTTTTGGGATTTGCAACAGAAATTATAACTTCTGCTGCAATTTACATGTTAAGTTCTGTAACCCCGTGATAGTTCAACCATTTGTAAAAGAACAGTAGGTGGCCTAGTGGTCTAATATTCAATGAATAATTTTAACTTACATCAAGCACGAGGTCCAGTTTAATGTTTCATTACATTAAAATTGCACTGGGTGACATAAACTTTGTAATTAAAAGAGCATAACTTTTCCAAAATGCTACTGATGACTCTCCTGCAAAATCAGCGTGTTTGATCAAGCTGTTACATTGCTGTAATCCTGGTCTGGTGTTGTGTGTACAAGGTACTACCTGTTGAAAATGACACGAGTTTATTGTCACTGTCTGCCCACAGTGCTGGGGAATTTAATTCCTTGATATTCTACATCCAGAGAGTCACGCTGTTGCACAAGGCTTAATGGATAAATAAGGAAAACCAGGCAAAACGGAGAAAATAAGGAAGGTGCCACCTTCCTCGGGTGGTTGGGTGTCTGTGGCTGTGTGCTCCGAGCTGCGGTGGCCTGGCCGTGCTCCGTGTGCCCCGGCTGGCACAGCTGGGAAGGGCTGGGATCCCCCCTCCGGAGCCCCGGGGGTTTGGAGATGCGCCGCATCCCTGGGAGCAACCCCCAGGGCACATCAATCTCCACTTCCAATTGCTTCCTAATGGCCCGGGAGCTTTCCAAAGGGAACCGCACCACGGCCCGGCTTTGCATTAGCTTTTATTTGTCTTTCTGGATATTACCATTAGTCATCATTAGTTATGAGGCAATGGCAGGTATCAATTAGAAGATGAAGTATGACCTGGATCACGTGCGGGGGGAACCGAGCTGCTGCGGGATCGGCTCCTGGCAGTGCTGAGGTGTTGGGGCTCTGTGCTCCAGCCTCTGCTGGGGCTGTTTGGGGTGTGCTGGGCTGGAGCAGCTGACTTGGGCTTTGTTTCATTTCGCTTCCTTCTGTTTGTTCACTCGAGTGAGCTGAATCGATGAACTCGTCCTTGCTGAGCTGGGACACTTTGGGGTTTAATAGACTAAACTCACAAGCTTCTTGTGCTCTTTCACCCCAGATTAATTTTCCTTGCCGTTTAAAATTAAAACACTTGATTTGTTCACAGGTATAAACAAGAGCAGGAGAAGAGCCTTTAATATCTCAAGATGGTTCCAGTTGTTACTTCCTAAACTGTGGGCTCTGAGATGATGCTCAGAGAGCACTTGGAAGGGCAGGTAGGTAATGGGAGTTGTATTGCACAGTACTCTCATTGTCAAAACAGCAAAAGCAGAGTAATTGTGAGTGGTTCAGGAGAGCTGATCTATCCCAGTTCTGGTGTCAGATGCAGTTTGATAAATGCAGCATTAATTGATGCATTATGTAGCATTTGTTAAGATACATCACCCAGCCAGCCTTTATTGTTCTTAGAGATTAAAGGGTTATATTAACCCCAGATTTCCTGTTGATTTGGTTTTTTTCCCTGAGAGGTCTAATGATAGGATGGCATGAAATGGAACGAAAAACTAAAAAGGGCTTTTAAAGCTATGGACCAGACACCTAGAGATGCAGATGAGACACAGATACCTACAGAAAAGCAAACAAAAAAAGTGGTTATTGAAAATGCCACAACACTCACCTCTACTGCACCTACCTCAATTTCCAGGCACCCAAACACCTTCCCAAGCCCATCGTCTTTTGTTGGCCCTGGGTTTGCAGAGATGCCCAGCAGCTGGACCCCCAGTGTGGCTCCCTGGCCGGGTGTGGGGCTGTCCCCTCTCTCCCTCCGCGCTCAGAGCCGCACGCCGCAAATGCGCTGCGTGTTCTAAAAATAAAAGCCCGGATTCAAACATGATGTATCTCCTTTGATTTCCATGCAGATACACGAGGAATGAATGTATCTATTATGCTGGGGTCTGCTGGAATGTTAATTTTGAAAGTCATTTCTCTCAATCTATAATTATATCTTCTTTGTCAGAAAGTAGGAATTTCTTAGAGCGAGAGGGATTAATCTCAGTCACTGTTTTCAAACAGTTTGAGTTGGGTAGTTTCTGTAAGACTATCATTTCTTTTCTTTTAAGCCAGTTAAATTTTGCCTGAGGCTAACATTTTATACCCAGAGTAAATCTTACTAAAATTAAGAAACAGAACATACAGCTGCCCTTATTCCTGGCCCACAGATGTTACCAAAATCTGATTAAAAAACCCTCAATCTTCTGCTGCACCTTTTCATTAGTGCAATAATAATTTTTTGCCAAATATCTGGCAAAAAAGGATGGAAAAAAAGTGAAAAATATGAGGGCTTGATGATCAGCATCTTTGAAAAGACTCGTTGAACCTAGTGGGAGAAATGAGGACTTGGGGTAATCCATGTGCTGAAATATTTTTGCTTCTTTTTCTAGAAAATGTGCAATTTGGTCAGGCAGAAAAAATTGAACAGAGCCTTCCAAGCAATAAATCACTGGATTGCTGGTGACATTCATACAATGCGGATATAGTGTTAACTGTATGAGTCAGACAGCCCTTACTGCACTCAGCCTGTTCCTAGGAGGTGACCTTGCCACGGTGTAGTAATCAATCATTCTGGCACAGGACACACTGTTTTTGTTTAATATTACACTATTGGAATATATAGTAAACAAAGTGCAAAGGAAATTTCGAAAGCAAGCACTATATAAGGTGTGCTGTAATATTTTGCAGCCCGAGGAGTGCCACCAGCATCCCTGGCCCCGTTTGTGCCTCAGGATTACCAACTTTAGGGCTGTTAGCAGCACCAAAGCATATGTGACTACACTCAAATACTTCAACTGTCTGCACAGCTCGAGAGGAACAATTCAATGGAAATATGAAGTTAGGATTACAAAAAAGATTTACTACCAGAGACGCTGCAGTCTACACATTTCTTATTTTGGCACTTTTATACAGTGTATACATCACGATTTTCCCAGCCAAATGACAGAGGAGCAACATCCCCAACTGCCTGAAAAAAATTAAGCAAACAAATCTTAATTAACTAGTAAAAATTCTTTTAGTGTACGATAAGCGAAGTGTTGCTGCTCATAGCCAAGAGGTTATATTGGATTTCCATGCATGAGTTATACCAGGAGCCAGTTAATACATGAAGTTTGCTGTCAGTGCATAGGGTAAAGGAAGACAAAGGCAAAGTCTTTGTAATGAAGGAACCCTAAGTGAAATATATTTGGTTCTTACTGTTTTCACACATAGTCGAGATGAAAGATAATGCAGTGGTAATTGAGTATATAAAACTACCTTGTCAGAGAGGCAGCATTAATGTCGAGTTTGTTCTGATTTTTCCAAGTGCAAACCACTCTGTACGTGCTGCAAAGAGGTGAGGAATCAAATCTGTTATGGCTGAGATTTCGTTAGGGATAAATGTGGACACTCATAATTTTTTCAATACTGCAGCCTACTTTTATTTCCTCGTGGTCCTGGAGCCACTGGTGAGCCATGTGACATTGAGATGTGACCTGGGCCACCACTTAGGGTGACCACAGGTCCCCATGTGCTCTCAGAAGCACAAAAAGCTGAACGGGGAGCAGAGGCAAGCAGTGAGCACACAACGCTTTGGCCCTGGCTTGCTGAGGGAAGCAGTTGTGGTGACACTTCCCAAGGTGATCTGTAGGTTTTCTTCAAAAGGGTTGGATGCTCTTTCAACTTTAAACAGTTGAGAAAAGCTGCTCTAAAGTGTCCATCACCGGGAGATGAATGGTGCTTTCATGGCAGCATGTCCTGCCAGAGCGGGGTTGGGGCTGCCGGCAGCAGGACTGCACCAGCACCCACCCCTCCACAGCCATCCTGGCAGAGCAGAGACACTCCCCACCAAAATCTTCATGTTTTTGTATTTTTCCATAGAATTTTGGAGATGGCAATCACTTTTATAGTGCTTGATTTCTAAGCAGCTCCACGGGGAATGTGGGGAGGTGTTGCCAGCAGAACCACAGCCCTTGGAATGCTGACCCCATGCCATAAGGAGCCATGGTTGAGAACCAGCCATGAAAAGCCTGTGAGCTGTTGGACCTTGAGCTTCAGAAGCAGTTCCAGCACCTGCAGGTCTGGTAGGCTCCATATCCTCACTTCTTGCCCCCACATACCTCCAGAGTGATCCTGGGTTGCACAGCCTGGGAATTATCAACACCACATATGCACAGGAGGTCAGAGTTTCACATAGTTATGGTTATTTCATACCTGGGCAAAAATAAAGTTGAAACCTGATATTTCAGTGCACACCATGGATTTATGCTGTATTTACTTGAGCACTGGAGCCAAATCCATTTGTCCCCAGACCGTCTCACCATGGGCAGGTTGCAGCTGCTTGCAATGAATTTGGTGACCAGCCCTATCAGTTGACCCACAGAACATGATTGTGCCTTTATTATAGGTCTATGTATTTCATATCCTAATTATTTATTGTCTATCTGAAGGAGTCAGAGGATCTTGGTGTCACAAGCTGCTGGCTGTTTTCATGGAAAAATGAGCATTGCGCCAAGCAGATAAATGTGGGATGCATGAAGCAGGCTCGAATTCTGAATTCTGCCTTTTCATCCAGTGTTCATATTTCAGAATTTCAGCCAAGAAGGGGAAGAAAGGGGAAAGAAGTATCTAAGTGTTCTCTCAATTTGTCCATGAGCTCATAGGTTTCTTTAGTTTCAATATGTGTGCAACAGAAAGTAAGGAAACCCGGCCTTCCAGTAAAACCTCAAGTAAGGGTAGGTTTACATGGGTGTACCTGAAAGGAGAGCTTGGCATAGTGTTAGCGAAAGCAGCAAATTACATACGTTTCCCAGGACATTTAATTTTGCAATAAAGTCCTTGGCAACAACATTTTTGTTTATCTGCCATCAACGCCAAAAACGGAGCGGGTGTTATTTTCCTGGAAGAAACTCTTGCGGAAAGAGATGTCAGTTACGTTGAAAAATGCATTTTGAAACTTTCAGTAGATGAGTTTCAAATAGTAATAACTCCTCACAGTAAATATTAAATTACTGCAAAGATACCTAGTGTTAGATGCTGGCTGCTCTTGTTGATTTTATCTTAGTTGTTTAATCATTCTACAAATAAATGTATCCAGTCAGGACAGGAATGTTCCATGTTCTGTGAATGTTAGCTATACGTTATTTGCCTTCACATGAATAATGAGAAATTATTATCAGATGCTCAACAAAGACTTAAAATAATAAAGTTCTGCCTAAACTTAGATCTCAAAACCCCACTTTCTGGGTTAATCAAAACAAGGAAGCCCAAGACAACACCGTGGCAGGTGAACCTGCATTCAGCATACAAACGCCACAAACCCCTGCAGAGGTTCTCTCCCAGAATCCATTACATCCTTATTTCAATGCCCCAAATCCGCTGGGAATGATCATTTTCGCTCCAGTACCACTACAGTGTCCCAGCTCCTGTAGCAGTAATGGGTGTCAGGTACTGCTTGGACTAGAAGGGATTAAGTCATCACTCCCCTGCTGTGTGATAATTTATTGCCTCAGACATTTTCATATCTGATTCATTTTCTCCCTCTCAGTAAAGTTGGGTGCCTCGGTGGTGGGGAGGCCCCGTGGAGTGGCTTTGGTTGGGGGGCAGGGTGCTGGCGTGCCAGGGGTTGGAGCAGCCACCGAGCCAGACAATCTGCAGAGGTGTGACACAGCAGCCATGCCACCAGCTCCTCGGGAGACAGGGAGATTGAGATGCCGTCCGGAATCCCAGTGCTAGACATCTCCCTGTAATAGCGTTATTTCCTCAAGAAAATAAAGGGTCACCGCCGCGCACAAACGACATAAAAAATGCTGTGTTGTGGGTGGGTTTTTTTGTCTCCCCTGGTTTTGTTTAGTGATTATGTAGAACCTGCTGAAAGGTGTTTATTTCTGTTTGTAAATTGAATGCACTGGGTGTTTTGCTCCAGCTTTGCCCCAGGCTCTGTTGGATGTGATGATGGAGCTGGAAGCCGAGGCAGACACCGGCGGAGCGCAGGCGGAGGGAATCTGGCTGGAAAACAAAGCCCTGTTTTGTCATTTCATGCCTCTTAAAAGCCCCACTCCATGCAGGCAAAATGCGAGTTAATTCACATTAAACAGGACGAGTGGAGTGAAAAATAAACATGCAAAAATAAATAGCAACTCACTGGAAGTGCTGGGGCTGTTCCCAGTGTGAGGGTGCAACGGGACCACCAACCACAGAACCAGAAAAGCCACCCCCATCCTGCTATCCCTCTCTCCTCGAGTCAGGAATCTAGGACAGTTTTCCCAAATTCCATTTCTCCCCCATTTGTGATAAGTGGGTGATGGACAACCTCACCCTGTCACGTGTGTGTTGCACACTGACACTTCTGTGGGTTTAATTTCACACGTATCCTTTCCACACACACAAATAAATTGTCGCATACCATTTTATTGAATTTCTAGTAAGTTGGCAGACTAAAGTGATTTTTAACACTTCTCGATTGGATTTATGATTTCTGTGTCATCCACCCTGCTTCTGACATTAGGAAATGTTCAACATGAGGGAATCATTCACTGGTTCTTTTAACTACACTATAAAACATTTTAGTCTCCTTTCTCTCAGAAATCCATAAATGGCTAATTTAATCACAGCCTTACAGCAGAAACCCTCAGTTTCTTCTGCTAATTATGTGGCTGAGTTTTGGTGCTTAAATCATTGCGAGATGTTGGGGACAGGTGGGGCTCAGTCACCAAAGGCCAGATCATGGCTTGTTTTCCAGAGTGTTGAGGGTCAGCTGGGCTTGGCTTCTCTTGGTGGGGCACTTCAATGGCTTCTACAAATGGTGTTTTCAGGAGATCAGAGAATCAGAGAATTCCAGGCTGGAAGAGAGCTCAAAAATCATCTGGTCTAACCTGTCCTAGCAAAGCATGGTCTAGACCAGATGGCCCAGCACCCTGTCCAGCTGAATCTTAAAAGCAGACAAACCTGGCCTGGAGAAGAACTCCAAGATCATCGACTCCAAGCCTTTCCACAACACTGCCAAGTCCACCATGTCCCCAAGTGCCACAGCCACACACCTTTTGGAACACTTCCATGGACAGTAATTCCACCTTGGACACTCTGTTCCAATTCTGACCGCATGCCAACCTTATTCTTCCCTTATCAACTTCACATCAGTGCTACAGCCATTGTCCTCATCATTCCAGAACTGGGTGGTTTGAAGCCTGGATCAAACTGAACCTTTTGAGGGTCCCTTTTGAAGCTGGGTGTTCCCCTTGTGGCGGGGACAGGCTGGAGTCAGAGTCACTTGTGAATTAGGCTGTGACTCAAATAACTCAGTGACCTCACATTGAAAGAAATTCCAAAATTCCGAAAGCTAGCTGAGGTTCTTGGAATTCAGGGAACTGCTGGGTCTTCTAGTTGTTCTACATACAGGTTATCAGGTAAAAATGTTGGATTTATGCAATAAATAAAGGAAAAAAAGGAGAAATTTATATGAGTATAAAAATTAATACCAAGAGTAAAATAATTTTGAACTGCTTAAGCAGTTTTATGCATGTAGAGAAAGGCCTAAACCTTTGCACTCTGTCTATGGTTTTATTGGAACTCATTTAGTGTGGTAATTGCCAAGATCCACTGTCCTTGCAAATTTTTTTCATGTTTTGTGGTTTATGCACTGAGAAATTTATTATACAAATACAACTTCTCTGTTCCCTCCAAACCCAGGAAATAAAATCAAATATCTCTCAAAACTGAGATATTTGACTTTGCCTTAATTTACAGCATCATTTTTATCTCTTTATAACAAATATATATATAAAATAAAGGAACAAAATGTGATATTGCAGGTTGTAATAGAGAGGGGGGAGAAAATATCTTGGAGCTGGGCCTGTAATCTTGAAGAGCACTGAGTTTTTTGACCCCCTCAAACTTATTAACTTGCCTGTGCAGGTGTTGCAGGCTCGTGCCCTCTTATTTTTCCCTGAGACATTCCAAGGCCTGGTGACCTCTGGAGTGTGCCCTGCCTGAATAACCTTCTGTTGAAGATTTTAAATATATTTTCCACTTTATAAAGAAAGCAACATCTGAAGGCACATTCTCAGCCCACCTGTGCACCCTTTGTCCCCTTTGCCCTGTCATCTCTCGTATTTGTTGCTCTGTCCCCTTCTATCCTCTTTCTTATTCCCTTCTCCTTCCCCCCTGCTCTGTCCATTCCTTCTGGAAGCATTTCTTGCACTGTTTCCCATTTTCATCCTGGTGTCTCTTTGACACATCCCAGTGCTTTTGGTGCTGTACCGACATGGCACCTGATGGCCAACCCCAATTTGCACATGTCACTTCATACTCCAGCTATATTCCAACCCAAAAATTCCTCTTAATCCTTAATAATCAATACCAGCATGTGAACCATATGCACCATTAACTACAATTTACATTTGATAAAATCCTGTTTTTCTTCATTAGGAGACTGCTCCCGTCACAACCTGCTCATTTGGGGAAACACTTGGGGGTGGAAAGTCACTGTCCATCTCATTTCTCCTGGAGTCCAAACCCCAGACTGCGTCCTCTTGCCTGGGCTTGGATGCCAAGCAGGACTGATTTTCATTGTGAATGACTGGAAGTAATTTTTTAATCAATTTACTGATTTACCTGGGGTGAGACTCATGGGTTCTGAGAAAATGATGAGAAAGGAGCAGTCATGGCCAACTTCATGAAGCAATGGGTGTTTGGGGAGCAAAGGTTAAGTGAGGATGGAGAAAACACAGTGGGATTAACACAAGCTAATAAAACACACTAAGATGTGCTACTTCTTAACTGGTTTTAATTCTCAGGGGTTAAAAATGTATGGCTGTGTAATGGTGTGGAAATGCAAGCAACTGTCAGAGCCAGGTGCTCAAGTATTTCCAGACATTTTCTATTTCAAACTCAAAGACTTCTGGAAGACACACACCAACAATATCCTGCAAGAGCGAGGGGTAAGCCCGAGACTGGTGTGTGGTAACAATTTACTAAAATCTGATTGTAAATATGTGGATTTTGGTGCATTTTCCCCTTAAAAAAGTGAGTTACAGCAAACATGATCTCCCACTCCCGTGTTTATCTGAAATGTTCCTGGCAGCTGAGCCCAACTTGTTACATTTCTTTGTAGAATGATTAAAAACCTAAGATAAATCCACACTAGCAGTCAGCATCTAACACTAAGTATTTTTGCAGTAATTTAATTTTGGACCCATGGTTCATCCTCAGGCTGATTTTACTGAAGGGGTGGACACTTGGGGTAGATGCAGAGACCCCACAGCACCAGTGGCTTCAGGGCATTGTCCCAGCCCCAGGTCCTGGCTTAGATCTCATGGACCCCTCCATCAGCACAGAGCAGCAAAAATCCTCCAAATCTTAGAGTAGAATCACAGAATGGTTTGGGTTGGACAGGAGCCTAAATCCCACCCAGTGCCACCCCTGCCATGGCAGGGACACCTTCCCCTGTCCCAGGTGCTCCAGCTCCAGTGTCCAGCCTGGCCTTGGGCACTGCCAGGGATCCAGGGGCAGCCCCAGCTGCTCTGGGCACCCTGTGCCAGGGCCTGTCCACCCTGACAGGAAGGAATTTATCCCTAACATCTAACCTAATCTCTGGTATTTTGATTCAAAGCCATTTCCCCTTATCCTAACTCTGTCTACCCATGTAAAAATTCACTCCCTCATTATTGTGAACCCCCTTTAAGTATTGGAATGTCACAATGAGGCCTCTCTGGAGCCTTCTCTTTCCCAAATTCCTATTGTAAGAGTGGGGAACGTGGAGGGTGCAGAGCCCCAGAGTGTCCACAGCCTTCAAGAGCAGGAAAAGGACATCCTTGATCCTTCATTTGGAGAACAATTTTCCTCCGGTAGCTGGAAATTTTTAATAAGGAGGTTTTATATCACCGTGCAAGGTGCACTTAAGGGAATGTGACACAGTGTGACAGCAGTGAGATGCTGCAAAGATTTTGGACAGAATTACAAATTCTGCTGGTGTGGCAGCGGCTGGGCACAGCAGAGCATAAATTAACATATAACTAATAACTATACTGGCATTATAGCGAGTATCTCATGTGATAAGCTTCATGATTCTCTTCAACCCACTGAAGTTGAAGGAAGAGCAAAGGCCTTTTCAAGCTTACTTTATCTTCTTGCTTCTTAAGTGAGACTAATCAAGTTTATATCCTTTTAGCTTATTATTAGCCCAGCAGAGCTTCTGGCACTCTTTACAGCTTTTTTGACATGAAAGTTAGTTACACCTACTGTACTTAGTATGACTTCACTTTTCTTGTGATAAATCCTGAAAATTAATATACTGTATCCTCCAGATTACAAAATGAAAGTGTCCTAGACATTGTGAATACTCTGGCTGTGGAATGCTGCCAGTAAAAGAAAAAAACTGATGTCTTAATGATCTCTGTTAATAAAAAGAAGAAACTGGGTAGTAAATTTTCTTGGTTAGCATGTCAGGCTTTTTTTTCCTCTTTCTTATTCTAAACTTGAACTGACACATATTAAGTAGACGAATCCTTGAGAATAAAATGCCTTGGATGTAAAGAAATAATAATGAGAATCCTACAGTGAAGAGAGTCCTGCTTTCCTGGTGCTCCCACCGTCTCTCATAGGAAGTTGGTCTGCAGGAGGAATGCAAGCCTGGGCCCTGAGCGCTGAACATAGGTTAAATTCTTTCTTAAATTAAATGAAGGATAATAATGAAATCTTTTGTTACATTATTTGCTGACTGGGCCTCCTGATTTGGTAAATTAAGAGAAAGTCAAGCTCTGAAACAAGCGCCCATTCTTGTTCCAGGGGCAGCACTGGTGGCACTGGTGTCTTATTGAACACAGATCTGCTTAATTACAGTTCCCACTGTTTGTTAAGATAACGAGTGCCAGCTGTTTGATAGCGAGAGGCAGAGCTGGCCATCTTTGTCATTTCCATTTAGGCCCCGGATCAGGCTTGCGTGTCGGCGGAATCGTACGGGGAGCAGAATAACCGGGAAGCGCGCTCGCAATGCGTTCCGCAAATTTGGGCAGAGCATTTGCCGCTGCACGCGGAGCTCTGCCATCTATATCTAAAGCCACCCACCATTGGGAATATAAAGTCAAAGCAGAAAAATTGAGCATTTAATGGTCTACCATTATTGCCGAAATCACAATGACAGGCCGTGATCTTCAAGTACAATTTTGATCCTTATGTAGTAACTGAAATTACAGCATTTCATACTCTGACTATATTATAGGGAATAAAACATCTGTCTAAATATTGGAGATATAAAACCCTCAAAATAAAGATATTTGAGAATATCTTGCACAGAGCACCTTTCCACCTGCTTGCTTAGTATAATGCAGTCATTATAGCAATAAATGTTTCTAATAAAGTATGAAAATGGATTGTTTGCTTTGCTGCTTGTATGAACTCTCATTTCTCTTTTTATTATATTGAATCTGACATTTGCTTACCCTTTATCAGTAGAATATTTAATCAACTCCAATCTGTAAGAAGCAAGAGGAATTTCTATTTTATTTAAAACCTGTCCCACATGAAAAAGGACTGGGAAAATAGGTCATGCAGTGTATGGGAAGTGCAGGATGTGTTAGAGTTGCAATGGTGAATATTTATCCAGTCTACAAAAGAGATGGATCTAAACTTGTGCAGTAACAGGCGAGTCTGCTCCTATTGTTTAAAGTCCTGCTGAAATGATTTAATGGCTTAATGTTTCTAATTTTTATCCGCAGTACAGGATCTAGAGAATTAAGCCTCTGTCAGCTTTATTTATTTTCTCTGTCAGAGTATTTTCTTGCACTTTTTGCTACATAACTCTTCAGAAATGCTATATCCATATCGATTGTAATTTCCTTGGGCTCTTGGCCAAAATGCTCAACGTAAACAGTCTGTGTTTCCTCTCCATCTGTATTTTGGCTAATCCTCTGGTTTAGACAATCTACTGACAAGTGCTGGTTATCTGGAGGTGCACGGGTTTCAAACCAGCGTGCTATGATTTATGGTTCTTGTTTTACAGAAAGTATCACAAGCTCACAGAAGTGAAAGCTTCCAAATAAGCACCTAACTTTTGTAATAAATGCAGCTAACAACATGTCTGCAAATATATAGCAAACACAGTGAGTGATGTCTTATTATGCAGGCCACAGTTTGACTTGGTCTGGTTTTATTTATGAATATGTCCTGCATCTGTTTCAAATTTCAGACCCGCTCAGTTTCTCCAATGCTCTCCCAAACAAGCTTGTGCTGAAGGTTGTTAATTATCCTAATAAAATATTTGTATCAATTTGACTAAAGATCCGCAATGTTTCTGCCATGAGCAGACATTTTTTAATAACTGAATTAAGAGAAATAATTACAGCTAGCACTGGAATGGTCGGAGATGTCCAGATTGTATTAAAAAAAAAAAAAAAAAAAAAAAAAAAAAGGGGGGGGAGGGGAGGGGGAATGGGCAGAGTACAGAGAACTGTACAAGAGCAAAGGGACATATGATTAAATTAAAGGGCAATGCTTTGTGAACAAACAAAAGGAAATCCTTCTTCATACAATCCATAGTCAATCTGCCGAATTCACAACCACAGGGGGTCATTGAAACAAATGCTGTGGCGGGGTTTCAGAGCAGACCGGATAATTTTATGTCTCTTATTAAAATACGTAGCCCTGGAAGCCCGGCTAATGATAAGGGTAATCAAACCCCGAGCTGCAGCCTGTGAGATGGTGTTGGAGGCATGGGAAAGGAGCCTGGCTGCCCCGAGCCAGCGGGACGGGGCCTTTTGGGGGCTCACCTCCCTTTGAAGAGGCGGGCGCTGCCCACCAGCGAGGCACGGGCTCCATCACTGATCTCCTCCGGTGCCACGATTCCTTCTTCCTCAGGAAAAATAAAACATGAGACCCCAGTGTGAATTTCTAAGCATTCTCCTCTTCCTGCCGGTTCCTCGGCCCCGAGTGATCTTTGAGGGACAGGGTTCCCTTGGCTTATCCTTGCTGTGTGATTAAAGGGTTGATGCAGGGATGAGCTGTAGGGACCACCCTGAGCATCACCCCCGGGTGTGAAAAGGGCAGGATTTGCCCACTACTCTGTGGTCCAGCACGGCAGGTATTTAACCCTCTGACAGAAAGTAAAATTTAAATACATTTTTCTGCCAGGAAATCTTTTTAGTTGGTCTTGGTGAACCCATGTTAAACCATGAGATCTTGTCCCTTGTTTTAGCTGAGCACTGGGAATGTCACTGTCTGTAATTCACAAATATGTTATAATATCTGTCACCCAGGGTATGTTTTGTGATCCTGCAAGAAAAAGGGACACATTCCAGGCTCATCAATGAATACCTCCTGCAATGTCCTGAATGTTATTGGTTATATAACATCAGTATCCATGTAAAAATATTATAAATAAAATTATATTTTTAAAATATAAATAGAAAATTATTTAAAACATTAATTTTTTTAAAAAACATAAACAAAAGCAGCAAACCAGTGAGCTGATCTAGAGGATCTGAGGAGCATTGAGCTGAGAGGAGATATTGCCAAAGGGGTGCCCAGCCTATTCCCATGGAAGTGGCTCCAGCTGTGCTTCAAGCCACCACTCAGGGGTCCCTGGGTGTTCCTGGAGAAGCAGGGGGCTCACCCTCCTGCCAGCCTGGCTGCAGTGATGCAATGAAAGCCGAGGTGACAGTTGGCATCTCCTTGTGCCCCTTGTTATCACCCAGCTTGGAGCGACCCAGGCTGCGCGTGGGCAGCGCGGCTCCGAGCAGGGCCCTGTCAGCGCCGTTCATGGAACTCTGATTTATTACTTCACTCCTGGGCAGCAGAAAAAGTGACAATTTCACCTCTCAGCATTGCAGGGTAATGCTTTTCCCAGGCTGTTCACGTGGCAGGGAGGGAGGGAGCCTGGACATCTGCATGCCTTGGCCAAGGACCACGAGGAGATGTTTAATTGGCATTTGGAGTTAAGCTCCATGGCAGGATGGGGAAGCCAGGCTTTACTTCATCCCATGGAGACTTCACCCAAAGATTCCCTTCGTTATTTGGAGTCCTCTCCCCCAAATTCATGGGCACAGTGTGGTATTCTCAGCTTGGCTGCTCCTCACTGAGAACTCTGTCCATCATCCATTTTTTGATGGAATTCATTGAGTTAGAACCTGATTTTAGGGTGCTAAAACTAGTGAAATGAGCACACTCCCCTTGCCAGCTATTTTAGATGTTGCCCTAAATTTTGTTTCTTGGATTGATGTTACTAACACATAATAAAACTCTGTCATCTGCAAAAAATTTGCCACTCTCCAAAGTTTTCTTTTCCAGTTGAAATAAGCCCAGGCTGGTGTGCTGCTCCCAGGGACAAGCCACTGTCACCAGCATGTGGGAGACCACTGCCAGGATTAACTGTACTGATTTTCTAGGACAAAATGTTTATAAAAATTTAATAAATAAATTTGGTCAGTCCATTTTAGATGTTGCCCTAAATTTTGTTTCTTGGATTGATGTTACTAACACATAATAAAACTCTGTCATCTGCAAAAAATTTGCCACTCTCCAAAGTTTTCTTTTCCAGCTGAAATAAGCCCAGACTTGTGTGCTGCTCCCAGGGACAAGTCACTGTCACCAGCAGTGGGAGACCACTACCAGGATTAACTGTACTGATTTTCTAAGACAGAATATTTATAAAAATTTCATAAATAAGTAAAGGAATAAATTTGGTCAGTCTCAATAAATCAAGGACTGGATTCCTCATTGGGAAGTCCTTGCAACCTGTCCCAACCTTTGAGATAAGACATTTTGTCTCATTTCCACCAGGAATTATTTCCTTCTGTATTTGTGACAATGGTGAGATCTTGTTGGGTTTTTTCCTACTCTAATCCTTGGGGAAAAATGGGTAAAATTGCAGGACTTGCTTTCAAAAAGGAGCAGTGAACTGCAGCTGCACCCTGACCAAAGCGGCGGCCTCTGCTTGCCAGCTCCTTCTTTTCCTTGGGAAAAAATTGTCAGTGCACTGGTGAAATCCTGCAGAAGAATTAATGAGATTGTTCAGAAAATAAACCAGCTTTTATTTTTCTACATAAAAATTTGTGTTGAGCTTGACAGGTTAAAATGACTCTGGGAGAGAAGCAGGGCCCGGGTGATGCTCTCCCTCTTCTCAGTGTGAGGGCAGAAACCTGGGCTGCATTTTGTGTTTGTTAAATGCCATTTGTGTTGTGATCACACGCCTAAATCACAAAGATGAAACATGATTCTCCTGACTGTGTTTCTTGATCTCAAGGAAATGCCAGATAATTGTATAATCTCTTTGTATACCTGTCAAGGATTGGTGCTTCCAAAGCAACCCATAAAAGAGTGCCTAAAAATCTGTGCATGTTCTCATCTCCTCACATCTCCATGTGCACATTCCTGCTGGATAATTACACCTCCTGTGCATCCTGCATGGGCTGCTGTTGGATATAGGCACAAAGGACACAATTTGCATGCATTAGCTGATAGGTAACTCCAGGTTTTCCTCCTCTGTTCTCCCCATGATCAGCTGGAGATGAGCAAGACCTACTCTGTTCCCTACACCTCACCTTCCCAGGAGTGTTTCCTGGGTAATAATTGCCACTGGTTTGTCTCTGTCCCAAGCAGTGGCTCTTTCACCATGTCCCTACTGAGACTCTTCCATTTGTGAGGCCACTTTTGAAAATTTGGCCTCACCAGAGCATTAGAGCTGAGAAATTCACAATGACACAAAGAGCTGAAACATCTGGAGAGAAATGATTCACCAGAGTCTGGAGTGACAGGACGAGGAGGTTGAAGAGCCAGTTGAAGAGTAGGTTTAGGTTGGATATTAGGAAGGAATTGCTCCCTGGCAGGGTGGGCAGCCCTGGCACAGTGTGCCCAGAGCAGCTGGGGCTGCCCCTGGATCCCTGGCAGTGCCCAAGGCCAGGCTGGACACTGGGGCTGGGAGCACCTGGGACAGGGGAAGGTGCCCCTGCCATGGTAGGGATGTGGCACTGGGTGGGCTTTAAGGTCCCTTCCAACCTGAACCTGTCCAAAATTCTATGATTTGCTGAATTAATAATTGAATCATTGACTGAATTCAGCAGGAGAAGAGCCAGGGATTGCCCAGCTCTGCTGACCCTGGAACGTTACTGGAATCACTGGGAATGGCTCTATTGAAGGAAGCCCTGTGCTGTCTGCTCTGGTTGTGTAAAGAAGAGAAACCTGAGAGTTAAATTCATTTTCCTGGACCTAAACAAGTGAAGAAGACTGATTTTGAAACACTGTTCAGCTGTGATTACTGTCTGCTCCTAGAAGTAGGAAATTGTCTGTGAACACACTGGGAAACTTTTGTGGGAAGGACATAGATGACACAATTTATTTTTTTTTCCCATCAATCCCTGAATTCTCTTACAGGGTCAAAGGGAAACTTCCAGTAAAAGAAAAAAAAGCAAAATTCAGATAGAAAATAATTGCAACCCTTTTCCAGCTTTAAGTCATCTTGAAGAAGTAATTTAACTATACTGTGCTGTCTGCCATTTGTAAATTGTTAATTAATGAGAGACCAAATAATAATTACTGCTGGAGCCATTCAATTAAAAGATGTTGCCTTCCAAACTTTGTTCACACGGTCTATATCACCAACATCATGTCTAGAAATATGCCATAAATGCTGGCAAAAGAGCAAACCCCAAGTTTTCCCCCATCATAATAGAGCAGCAATTTTTATTATTTTGATTGTTACAGCTTGTGGTCTCCTGCTTCAAGTGGCTCAGGAAAATGTCTCTTTGTGGTTTTGCTAAGAGGGTATTTTTGAGAATAAGAGATTGAAAAAACAGCAAACAAACATTCCTTACAAGAAAATGCTGCCTTTCCTTGTAATGTGCCCAGGAAAGGTTCCCGCTTGGACTTGCTGTGAGACAGAAGAGAAAATGGAGAACAAATGCCTGTGCCTGGTCTGGATAACCTAAAGTTAACTCCACATGTCAAACTGATTGCCTGACACAAGGCAGGCATATTCTGTGATGACAAACAAATAGCACCTCCATCCTGCAGACATCCCCTAATTATAAAAGAGAAATTATTTCCCATTTTCATTGCCAGCAAATGTATGTTACTCTGGTGCACCATAATTTCTGTCTAAGTACTGTATCAAAGTTTGCTGAATGTGAAGCACAAAGTATGTTAGACATTAAACTGTAATTACAGAAGGGAGTGGATTTCTAGAGTATTATGTTTTTTGGTAATATTTTATTTTATTGGTTTTCAAATATACTTAGACTGCCAGACTAAGCAGGCAGAATAACAGCAACACAGAATTCCAGAATAACATATGACTTTAATAAAATAAAGCAGGATGGTTTCCTTCACTTGTATGGCTGGAAAGAATGGAAAGCATTACTGTGCCCCGAGCCAAGGTGCCATCCAGACCTGTCCCCAGGCACAGATGTCACTTGAGGCAACTTGCCCCTGTCCCTACGTTTCACCCTAAATCCCTGGGTTTGTGTCTCTGTCAGGCAGCAATCAGCTCCTGTGATTGGCACAGTGGAGCTTTGATCTCAGTGTTGAGCTTTTAGGCTATGGAAATACAGATAATAACCAGTGATATAAAAGGAGGTGATGGCAGAGGGAGGTGAATATGGATACAGCAAACACGGAGGGGATTATTCAATCCATATGTGGCTTTTTGTTGCTTTACACTTTCACCTTGTCCCCTGAATTCTCAAGGAATGTCACAGGTGGTGAGCCTAAAAGGTAGGCAGAGGTTCCAGGGTGGGAGGAGGAGCGGGATCGATGATGGATTATCAGAGGAGTCGTGTCCGTGGGCTCAGGCGAGCGGCGTTCCCGCTGTCACACTCCCGCCTTTCCATTACGGCGCCATCACTCACAGTTGCGCCCTTTGTGGTTCCTGTAATGATCTACACTCGTTCTGTCTCCCAGCTTGTCCACCTTCCTGCACGTCAGGCTCCGGAGAACAGCCAGGAATGGGGTGTTTAATACGTGAGCAGCTTTGCCGGGGATAATTTTCTACATGGCTGAGAACGCGCACGTGGGGTCTGTGGGGCTGAAGCACAGCTCGTGCCTTGGAGTACTTGGCCAGGTGCATTCTTGACATGGTTCCTCAGGAAGGCATTCCCTCCTGGAGGAGATATTAACGCTATTTCATCAGGATTCCTCTTGCTCTGATGTGCCATTCTGATTTTTTGGTGGGAGATGGGTATCCTCCAAAAGAGCTGGAACTGCCAGGGATGGCTGCAAGGGTTGTTAGAGTTCAGATGGGAATCCCAGACTGGTTTGGGTTGGGTTGGTTCTTTAAGGGACCTTAAACCCATCCTGTTCCACCCCATGCCGTGGGCAGGGACACTTTCCACTATCCCAGGTTGCTCCAAGCCCAGTCCAACCTGTGCCTTCCCTTGACTTTGTGGGCAAACCCTGACCATGAGGTGACACAATCCAGTCCCTCTGTCCAAACCCCCTCTGAGGTACCAGGTTCCCTCTGATCCCACCTGGGCAGGGCAGGAGCTGTCCTGGAGCCAGCCAGAGCTGAGCATCCTCACCCCTGTGCTGTGGGCCCCGCTGCACTGACCCCATTCCAGGCGATGCAGCCTGTCAATACTGTTGGTTTATTAATTAGTCTGGAGGAAGAGAGGCGCTTCCCACACAAATGGGAGTCCTGGCCAGGAAGAGCTGGGAGCAATCCTTTTGCCCGCGAGTTGCCTAATGCAGCTACTGAAACCCTGCCAAAGGTTTGCTTTCAGAGCATTCCTGTGGGCAATATTTTTACAATATCTTACATCCCAAATGAGCTTTCTATGTTTCCTAGAAGCCTGATTTTTTGGAAAGAGCAAACACCCCCAAACTTTTCACGTTTCCCGCTCCCTGCAGGTATTTTCCATTTGCTACCTGATCCTTGATGCACGGAGCCAGCCTGAGGAGAGCTGATTTTGGAAGGGAGAGTGTGGCAGCACCAGGCAGGTTGTCCATCTACTGCTGTCATATCCTGGCATTGCTGACCCAGGGAAGCTGGCAGGCCAACCTGCCGCAGGCACCGCGCCATCCCGGCAGATGGGCATGAGCCTGGCCAGCCAGGAGCCTGTGTAGGAGCATTTAGTCTGGAAGCAAAGGGCAGAATTCCTGGACAGACATTTTAAGCCCAGGCTGTTATTTAAGGAGTATGCCCCTTCAAGGGTAGGGTTGTTTTTTGTTTTGTTTTGTTTTGTTTTGTTTTTTGAGGGGGTGTTTCAAAGGAGTAACACAAAATTATTATAAAATATTATTAAAGATGGAGGGAATATCTGATATTTTCTATTTCCTTACTGCCTCCTGCCAAGGAATCCCACAGGGATTGCTTAGCAGGGATTTTTCTGGATGTCTGTGGAAGCTGTAGGTACCCAGGTACAGCTGCCATGACAAAACCTGTTTTATTTTCAGGCACAGAACCACTTTTGGTTTTTACACTCTTATTTTTAGTTGATTGCTGAATATTATGCAAATGGCTGAGATTGAATTTGGAAGTCTTTATTTTTAAACTGTAACTATTTATTTTAAGCTGCAACTCATTATTTTAAACTCTAAACCTTAATTTTAGACTGCAACTCTATTTTGACAGTACTGTACTGAGACCTGTGTTTTTGGGTGCAGAAGTAATCAATTGAGATAAAAGGATATATGCAAAAATAAATCCATTTATCCTGGATGTCCATTCTCCTGTTTGTGTTGGGAATTGATTCCCATTCAGGAAATTTGATTCAATATATCGAGAAACCCTGAGAAGTTGGTGGGGAGGAGGGGGTGTTAAGCTGGATTCCAGGCTGGAATATGCCCATATCCAGATTGATTCCAGCTGACTGCAGCAAGTGGATGAGGAATGCAGTCACCTCTGGCTCTGCAGCACACAGAATTTAACACCTCTGCCCTTCAAATGGCCCATCAGAGGCTCCCAGGACGGCCAGTTCCCAGAGTTTGGTGTCTCTCCCATCAGGCAAGATGGATCCAGGCCCTTTCCTTCTGTGCCCTGGACCAGGACCAACTAAAATTACACGAGTGTTGGCAGATGTATGTCTAATCTGTTCTTCAGAATTGCCAGTGAGTTTCACAATCTCCCCTGGTAATTTGCTCCGGTGCCTAATTATCCTTTCAGATAGAAAAACTCCCTTCCTGCGAGCTAAAACCTGTTACTTCTTGTCCAGCACTCTTTGGACATGGAAAAAAGTGCTTGTCACCTTTATTTAAAATAAAGATTTACATATATTTGCTTTCATTTGCATGGCCATAAATATATTTAAAATTAAAATGGTATTGAGGGTCTCCTTCCTCTTTCTAGACTAAGCAAGCTCATCACAGCTTTTCTCAAATGTTTGTAATTTCCTATTATTTTCCTCTTCACTTTCCCCCAGTTTTTCTTCATCTTATTTTTAAAGGCTAATGCCAGGAAACAATCACTTTATTTTTGTTAGGGCTCTAATGATGCTCTGCAGAGATCCCAGAAAGTCCTTTGCCTTTCTGTAACACCACTTCCACCATTGCATTTGTGTGGATTGGATTTTTCTTCCTATACATAGTGCCTCACACTCGTCTTTATTAAATGTCATCATTAGGATGATGCTCCAAAATAATTTGGAATTTTAATACTCATGATCTTTCCCACTTTGGTGTCATCCAAAGTCTGCTCTCTCTTCTGTCATCCAAGTTGCTAATGAAATATTGAATAGCACTGGATCCAGGATAGATCCAGCTGGGACCCTGCATGGAATGTTCTCCAGCACTGACAAAGAAAGGAATTTCTGGGTTTCATTTAGAGCCCTGGATGATCTAATCCATTGGATTAGACAGCAGCTAGAAGAAACAATGATAAACCAAAATAATATCCTCAAACTGCTTTATATAAGTTCTCATTTTTTTGAGTAATACATAGAATACTTTTCCATTTCACATCTTGAAGTCCTCTCAACATATCTGTACTATATTTTATATCCATGGTTTTCTTTTTGAAGGAACAGAATCCCAACTGTTTTCTATAAATAGTCCAGCAAGGTTTTGAAGTTCAACTCAGAATTAGGGAAATAGAGAAAAAGAATAGTTAAATACAACTTTTTTGGGTGGTGTTTGGCAGATTTATAATTATTTTCTCCAGTAACAGCCTAAAAGGCATCAACACATCCTTACTGTGACAGCTCTGCTTTTGCAATGGAAAGAAGGTAAAATCAACATCAAAAAAAAAAAAAAGGAAAGAAATTCAACTTTTGTATAAATCTCCACTGTTTTCTAGGCTAAGGTAGGGATTTTTAATGGTGAAGTCTTCTAAAATCACAAATTTCTACTTTCCCTAATGCTGGGTATGTTGCTTGGGAGAAGCTGCTTGGATTTGGTTGAAACATCCTTATCCCAGCTCTGGAAATTGTCTGTGAAGAAACAGGACCCCCCTGGCCCAGGCCAACCTGAACGAATGTGCATTAAATCAGAAAAATGACAAGGTATCATTAGGCTTTGAGAAACACTTTAAAGGCTGTGGAGGTTAAAGAATAATTTCAGTCTTGATGGCTTTTTTATATATTTCATTTCCCTCTCCCTTCAATCCATGCAAGGCACACTCTGGAATGATTTATCAGCCAAGTTCAGACTTCAGCCATGTTTAACAGGTTTAATAGATCCAAAGTGTTCAATCATTCCTGGTTACCTGTTCTCCTGCCTGCCACAGGTCAGAGAGCCTCACCTGGCTGTTTCTGCACCTTGGTCTTGCTCACCTCAGCCTTGTTCGAACCATCAGCACGTAGGCACAGGGAATAGGCTCTGATTGATTCACAGAATCCCAGAATTATTTAGGTTGGAAAAGCCCTCCCAGCCCATCAAGTCCAAGCTGTGCCCAATGCCCACATTGTCCCCAGCCCAGGGCACTGAGTGCCACATCCAGGAATTCCTTGGACACCTCCAAACTCCAAACCTCTCTGGGTTGCCCCTTTCAGTGCCTAAATGATCAAAGAGAAACACTTGGTTAAATATTTTTGCAATGAGATAGGGTGGATTTATTTTCTAGCAACTCCTTTTCCCTTCACTTTCAAGACTGATTTTCAGAATTTGGAAAGTAAAAAACCTGGGAAGATCAGGAACAAGTGAAAAATGGGCAGTACAACAAAGGAAGGATTATTTAGTGTGACTGATTGGACATAATTTGGATCAGAACCTTGTAGGACCCTGAGACATCAGAGTCCATGAGGAAAACTGCCTCAGGGGCATCCCTACATCACTGCACCCTGCCAGGGTTGTGACCTCCTGCTCTGTGTTCTCTGCAGTCCAGATAACTTCATGCCTTGACATTTTACCACATTTCCCTTTTGCCATAGGAAAATTGAATTTATGGGACTTTGTCTTTCCATTTAATTTGAAATGAATCAACTCAATCTGAAGTTATTTTCTGTAACTGGTTCCATGAAGTCTTTAACCACCTATCAAGGACAAATTTGTATTTGTGTCACTTCCTGTTGTGTCACCCTCTCTTTAGTAAAGACCTCTTTCCATGAGGACCTTTTTAGCAGGAATATTTCCTTTTAAGTCAGGAATGTAAAGGTTCCTACAAAAATTGCTCCCATTAATGACTCTCTATCAGATTAAACTCTTGAATCCTCACCTAAATCTGACCCCAGCGCCTGCAGCAAGGCCCTTACTTACTCCAGTATTTAGAGAATTGTAAAATCATAGAATCCCAGAATGGTTTGGGTTGGAAAGGACCTTAAAGCTCATCCAGTCCCACGCCCTGTAATGGGCAAGGACACCTTCCACCACCCCAGGCTGCTCCAAGCTCCAGTGTCCAACCTGGCCTTGGGCACTTCAGGGGATGGACAAGCCTCAGCCTCTCTGGGCAACAATTAGTTCCTTCTTCCTTAATTGTTCTGGTTTACACAAGATCCACCAGAAAAATTTTTATCCTCTCTATTGCTTTTCCATCTCCTTATCCATGTTCTCCTTCCTCACTTTCTTCTCCCTGTTTATTGACATTTCATTGACAATGCCAGTCTCCTCTAATCTCCTCTATGCTACTGTAAACCTGTTCAGAGCGGCAGCCTGTGTCCCAGAAGACAAGTCCTTTTTGGGACTTTCATGGAGCTTATTCATGAAGAAAAGGTCTTTTTATATTGTCCTACTCCACATTGTGCCTGTATTTGACTTGCAGATTAAACTGGGATAGAAGAAATAAAATAGATTATTAAAAAAATAACATATTCAACCTCTCCTGGCAGATCAGTTGTTCAAGTTCCATATGTGCAAAAGCGATTCTCTGTTCTATTTTTTTATTAAATTGCAGGAGTAGGATCCTAAAGCTGTCAATATTGACTCAGGAACCGTAGTTGAAATTCAAAATTTTACAAATTACTTTTTTTTTTTTTTGTGATCCAAGCTCATTTATTTACCTTCCCGGCTAGAAAAGACTCATCTAGGTAAGTAGCCAAGAACAGGAGGGTACAAATGGAGAACTGGAACCAGAGTTTGGCTGAGGTTGTATTGACTTTGGCAAAAACAAGAGATGAAAAATTATACCTCGGATAAAAATAAATTATAATCTGCAAGCGTTTGAATTAGAGGAGTTCTCCATGTAAACTTAATAAATGAATGTTAATTCAGTTACCAATTTGTAGCTATGAAACATAACTGGTGATGTTATTTCTTGGAACTTGTTTTGGAAAAGATTGCATAACCCATGAAGCAATTCTTCACAAAAGTGTGTAAAAGTGTCATTTTATGTATTATTTATGCACCCAATGTTAGTTATGGCCTTTTTAATAGTATTTAATGCTGCTGTATGACATCATTCTTTCATTTACCAATACAAAAAATAAAAATACCAATCCCAGCCATTTTGAAGATTAAAATAAATGGGCATCAGTTTGGGTTTTTTCACTTTAAGTTGTGCAAGCCAATAATTATCACTGGTGTGGAAAGGATTTTTACAAGGACCGATTGTCATACAAAGTCTACGTATTTATTATTTAGTTAGTTAGCTTAATTACAATTTACTCACTGTGTATGTGTTAACTAATACACTGTTAATGTGCCTTGAGCAATTAATTTTGCCAGCAGCATAGAACTGGCTCTCTGTGCTTGCCCCTTTATTAGTGGCAATTATTAAATCCAATTTTCCTTGTCCTTACTCCATTTCCTCCAGTGCCTACAGGGCATCCTAACAGGAGGGTTGGGGCTCTCTGCTCCTGTTCTCAGGCTCTGCATCCCTTCCCATGCCCTGGGGAGGAGCAGGGTAGAGGGGGTCAGGGTAGCCACAGGAAATCACAGGGACATCTTCCCTGCATGGAGGAGGGATTGAGTCCGTGTCCAACACCCAGCTGCAAAAACTCCTGATTTGGAAGGAATTGAACTTTTTTTTTTTTTAAACAGGACATTGGGTACCTCCAAAATATGGAAGGACATAGCTTCCTTTAGATGCTCAGATTTCTTGAGGTCACTGCAGTTGATACAGCACAGGTTTATAGGATGGTTTAGAATGAAAGGGACCTCCAAAATTATCCACTTCCAGCCTCCTGTCATGGACAGGGACAACTTCCACTGGTGTCCATCTTCCACAGGCTGGTCCAAGCCCCGTCCAACCTGGCCTTGGACACTGGGACAGTGAACAGAGGGAATTACTCAGTTTGAGATCCTTGCTATAAATCTTGTGACTGCTGTAAGTCAATTTATTTACTAATTAAAATATCGGCAAAAAGTGCCTTTTGCTGTGCACTCCCCTCGGACGGCCAATGAGCAAAAGGATTTTTATTAATACCCTCCTTTCTCACTGAACAACCTTCTCACTGGATGTCTCTTTTTGAGGGCAGCAACGCTGTCCTGTGGTTTGCAGATCACATTCCCTAATTTGCTGTGCTGGCTCGTGCTCCCAGGCCCAAAATGCAGTTTGCAATATTCCTCCCAGGGAGCTGGCCCAGCACTGCAATTGCCTCCTGCCTGCTCCGCCAACTGCAGGATCTCCGCTTGGCACGGCCTGCAGAACCTGGGCTCCAGCTGAAGGGGTGGAAACTGCCCATTCTGCAAGGGCTCTTCTCAGCCTCTCTCATTTTTCCTAACTTTTTCTTTCCAAATATTCCAAGCATTGCCCCGTCCCGGAGCGGGTTTTTTTTGGTTTACTGAAAAGATGAAGAATTAACCCATTTAATGGCTGACCTTGATGCATTGCTGATCTTTTTTTATCTGTCAGAAAAAATCCCGTGGTCTCTTAGAGGAGACACAATCATTTTTTTACAAAAAAGTATTTTAAGAGATTTGAAACCACAGTGATTGGAAACCAAAGTGATTCCAGGGCCCCTAAATGTCCAACAGGACAAACACAGCAAAGTCTAAAGAACATCACAGATCCAAATATCAAAAATTCTTAAATTATGAGTTGAATTGTGAAATGCAAGTTCTGTGAGCAGGGAAAGCACTGGCTGATTGACATAAATGAGGTATGTGAGTGGTTGGAAGCCTTTCCCAGGATTTTCTGTTACCTTTCTAAGAGAACTCCCATCTCAAAAGGAGACCTTGAAAAAGAGAGAAGTGAAACCATCAGGAGATTTGAATTTATCCAGATGGGAAGAATCTGCCTTCATTTTCCAAGGCATCTCTGTCTCCCTGTGAGCAAAACTTTTGTGTCCATGGTCCAAAAGTCCATCACCATGAGCAGATTGAGCAGAGCCAGGGGTTTGGGGTTTGGGATATTGGTGACCCTGGTGTAGTGGAAGACCACCTTGTTCCACCTCCTCATTAAATCCAGCCTCCTTGCTACAACTGCTCTGCATGTGAAAACCACCCAACCCGTAGCTCTTGGGGCAGCAGAAATGTAGAAATACAGAATTCTTCATGGAAACCTCTGAAGGAACAGGAAAGTCTGTGTCCCACTTCTCACACAAATTGTTTTGGATGACACCCAAGAGCAAACAACGTTGTTGTGTTGATATTGTTGTTTCCACAGATTAAATTTCTCAGCCAAAATAAAGAGGCATTCCAAAAGATTTTTCTGATTTGGAACACATAATTTTCCATGTGTGTACTTCACATTCATCAAGTCTGCATTATTAAGACAAGATTTGACTTAAATTAAAGCCAAGAGTATCCAAAATGTTACAATTTCTGGTTATGAAATCTAGTTTTAAAATTGACACACTTTTATAGTTTGAGCACAAGTAAATTTAATATTGCTGGGGAAAAAGAAACTCCAGAACACTTCTGGAAATAAGGTGAAAATTGTGCTTTCTGTTGTTTTTCCTACAGATGCTGCTCTCAGATGGGGAAAGGTACAGCACTAACAACATATTTGCAATTACCTGCAAGACTTAACCAAGGAAGTAGTCAGTTTATAGTTACCTTCAATATGTAAACTACAAATTATTAGTGCATGAAAATGGCATCGAAGTTCTGTTGCTGGGGTCTAGTAATTTTGGATATTTTCCATGCTATTACTGCCTGCTCCATATACCTTTACTGGTTCTTTTTGAAATTAAGTTAATGGCACTCTACAGAAATGGACTGCCTACTGAGAGTGAAAGCTTGCTTGCAAGGATGGACTAACTTCCTACTGGGAAGCACTGATTTGGCACAAACAAAGAAATGCTTCAGCATTAATTTACTCCAGTATCAAAATATTTAGAATAAATTATTTAAAATATTTAAGGACCGAACGGTCAATATTTGCTTTTAATAAATAGGACCTGTGTACAAATATTTGATGCTGAAATTTCCTCCGGTATCTCCAGCTATATTATGGAGATAATGCATTCTCCACTTGCCAGGAGTGGTTTTTTTCCCCTCCAGGCAATCAGGGACACATGCTTGAATTGGGGCTTACACTTGTGTGCACCCACATTTGCTCACCTATTCTCCCGTGGATTGAGCTCTGTTCACATTAGCACAGGTAATATCACTGCAGGATTTCCTTGGCTTCCACCTGAAAAAGGTGAGGGGAGGCTGATTGCAGATGGTTCCTTGTCACTGCCTTCCCAGGTGAAAGTTTAAAAAAACCCAAAACTGTTTGACTTGTTTAATTGCCCCATTCTTTGAGCATTCTCTCTCTGACATGAGGCTGCAGAAGCCAATCCTCTCCTGCATGTGCTTTTCCTTTCCTTATCCACCTGTTCTGTCCCTAATCCCACTAGTGGGTCACTTTCTTCAGGGTGTGAATTTTCTACTCACCTGTGAGTCTGAGTCCCACCTTCCCCTCTTTCCTCAGGACAGGAATCAGGATGGCAGCAAAGCCATGGCCTGGCTCCTGAGCAGCTGGGAGAGCAAGTGAAGGCCTCTGTTCTGCGAATACACTCATCCCAATATTACCCAGAACACCCTAACTGTATAGGTCTGTTTTCATGTCTAGAAATAGGAAACTTTGCAGAGAGTGAGCATTTCACTGATGAGCAACTTCTAAAATCTATCTTGTACATTTTTACAGTATTTACTGGTTTTAAAAGAAAATTCCCTTTCCTTTCCTTTCCTTTCCTTTCCTTTCCTTTCCTTTCCTCTTTCCCCTTTTTAAAATTTTTATGAACATATTTTCATTTTTTTTCAGTTCAGCCATATTTGCCATGTATTCCTCAGTGTCCTACTGTCACAGATAATATCCCCATGTGACAGGCCAAAGGAAAATCCCAAGCAGAGGAGTTGGGAGCACATCCCCTTTCCCAGAATGTAGTGGCTAAACCAAGCTGAGAGTCACCAAATTGCTTTGATTAAGAAAAAAAGCCAAAAAATGTCCAATTTCTCCACCAACCAGCACAACCTCTCAGCACTCACAGGCAGCAGCTTTGGTTCCCTTTGGTTCTTTGCCATCTCAAATTCAAGGTTCAGTGACCCATTCCTACCCACTGGCTGTTGGGCAAAGGATCAGGATTTATTAATTATTATAAAAGCCAGGGAGGGGGCCTTCCTAATTAAAGACTCTGAGTGTCACTCCTCATTTTGGACTGCTCGCCAGCCTGCTGTACCTGGCTCTGCTCAGATGACACTCAGCCCTTCGCCTGGAACTGGATTCTTAGGAGAAATTAAGGGAGGAAAATGCAATAAAAAATCTTCAACTGCTTGTGCAGAAAGAGGGAAGGTGAAAAAGAGTGTAATTGTTCAGTTCAATAAAGGGGGAGACACAAAAATGCCTTTTTTATTAATGTTGTTGAGGCTTAAAGGCTGAAATTTGGCATGGAACAGCTCTGGAGCCTCATATGAGAGGAAACCAAATGACTGATTTATGGTCACTTGGAAATTGCTTCCCACTCTGGCTCATTAATGGCTAAATTGGGCTTAGTCCTCATCCAGCAACACTCCATTGGCCCAGGATGCTCTGGCCATGAGGCCCCTCCGAATTTCCAGCACTGGTCAAGGCTGCATCAAACCCATCATTATTACAAACCCCAAACTATTTAAATGAATTAAAGGAATATTAATAATGTGAAATGCAGGCAGCCTGTATGAGCTTAGGAGATGATGAGGGGCTCTGGCAACATTTTTCTTTATGGCCAAGACCTTCAACAATAACAATTTTCTGAGAAAAAGAAATTTTTGTAAGATAAAGAACTATTTTCGAGAGAAAAAATTGTATTTCTTCTTATCCTTGCATTGCAGTGACAGGAAAAAGACAGGTTTTTGTCACTTGAAATGATTTTGCAATGAAGTAAATCCCTGATTTACAAAAGTTTAGGACATCACTGGGAGCAAAAGGTACTGCTGCTTAATTAAAATGTACTTGATGGGTGGAAATCAGCATTCAAAGCACCGAGGAGTTACAGCAGCAGCGACAAACGAGTTTGTGTTTTGTGTTGCAATTTACTGCCAACAGCTCTGCCTTCCCTGGGCCTTGTGATGTTCCAGGGAATGGGCTGGAAATTCAATCCATGCCTAATGGGCTTAACTTGGGAAGGGAAAAGAAAAAGCACCCGCTGCCTGCTCCAGTCTGTGCCCCACTGGAGCAGGGGGCAGAAATTACTGATTTCAATGGATAATGGCTCTGATTTAACCTGGATAAAGGAATATCTGAGGAAAGGAAAGGAAAGGAAAGGAAAAAGTTGGAGACAGCTTCAGTCCTGTTGTGGACAGGCAGGAGCTGTGTGGGGCCTGGAGCTGGCACTGCTGGACAACAGGAACACCACAAAACCCTCCTGCTTTTTCACCTCTGCCATGGGTTAAGGCTTGAGGCACTCCAGCCCTGGCACTCCATAAATGCATTCAGTGAGTGGAGGGATTTTGCTCATATTGTGCTTCTCATTAGTAAATCTGAATACAAATAGGTTTTACCCTAAATAACTCTTGTGCTGTCCATGTTGCCTCCCCAACCCGTTACATTAGGAAAAGTTAATTTTATATGACTAAATATAATCAGAAACACAACATGAGGCCTGTCAAGTTGACATGGTATGATGGGTACCTTAACACTTCCCAGCAGGTGACGTTGTTTGCGCACTGCTTAAACTTGTTCATCAACGACTTCTTGCATGATAACCAGAATATTAACAATCCAGGGAAGGTGGCACCGGGCTCCTGACACGTACAAATGCATCTCATCAAGGGGGAACACTGCCAAAGGAAGGGCTGCAGCTCATTTTGGAGTTTCTTCATCTGCTTATTCCCTCTTTATCTTCTGTGCTATGCCAAGACTGAGCCCCTAATGCTCCTTGTGTGGCAATACAAAACCAACCCTAAAAGTCAGCAAAAGAGGTTACAGATAAAACCCAGGTTCAAGTGAGTGAAATCACCAGTGGTGGTAAGAGAGCAGAAAAAGGAGTTGAAAAACTCAAGTTACACAGGTGTAACAACTGGGCTTAGGCAGAGAATTTGTTAACAAAGCAATTATTTCCAGCCAATCTCTGCAGCCCTTCCTTGCCCTCTCAGCACTGGAGGTGAGGCACCACCACCGGCACAGCCCAAGGTCTTTTAGCAAAAATAATGAAGCTAAAATTCAGGTAGGAAGGTTTCCTTCATGGAGTTAAAATTCAGGTAAGGCAGTTTCTTTCACTGTATTAAAAATTAACTTTTTAACATCACATATATTTTTTTTTCTGTAATTTATCCCCCCCCCCTTTTTTTTTTTTTTTGCCATGGTTGATCCTGTAAAATCTGGGGTTTGCTTTATTTTTAGTCTATTATTGAAGTTTTTGTGCTACTCAGTCAGAAGTTGGACTTGATGATATTGGAGGTCTTTTGCAACCTTAATAATTCTGTGATTCTGAAGTCCTGTTTGTGAATTAGGGGGATTTCAGGCTATTTCGTAGATTCCTCTGAGCAATCCAACACTTCCTGACCTATTTAATCCACTTTCTTATTCAGGAGTTTCAGTTCTAATCAATATTTACTGCACAAACGTAAATGGTTATGGTCTGATAGCTTTTCTCAACCCAAAATTTCCAAACCTGCTGTTTTGGGGCATTTGGACTCTGCAGGAAGTAGAAGGACTTTCCTTGAGGGTGGGGAATCCATCCAGGGCCAGTCCTGAGCTGTTTTCTTCAACCTGTGCTCCAACTTTCCCCTTGCACCATCGCCATGCCCTTGAAAGGAAGACAAGAACATTTCCTGCACAAAACCCTCAAGATTCTCTCCCTGCCAGAGTTCCTGGAGGCAGAGGAGTGGTCTGGGATGAGGAGCTGAACCTGGATCCAGTTCAAACCCTCCCAGGGGGAACTTGGGATGTAAAACTCCACATTGCTGCATTCCCACCCTTCACCAAGCCCTGCTTTTTCCCATTAAAACCCAGCACCTCTCTGCTTTAAACTAAAGCCATGCCATGTATTTTAATTGAGCCTCTGGTCTCCAGCTCCCAATACTTATAATCAGATTCCAGTTTTCCAGCTAAAGCTGTTTATTGATGTCCTACTTTTTTCACCACCGTAGCATGTCAATAAATTGGAGAATAGTTCCGTAGGTTAGATTTCCCCAAGCTTTCTGGGGAAATCCTCTGACAATTTGCTGTATAAAGTCAGTTAATTGCTTTATATAGCAGAGCAATAGCAAGTATTTAGACGTATCATATGACAGACATTCCAAAAATATGGGAAAGACATATTTGTCAATAAAATGAAGGTTGGAAAAGCAAAATATTTTATTATGTGAAAGTTCTGGGTTTGAAGCTGAGTTCTCTTGATTGTCCCAATAACTGACATGCCTTAACCAGCTGTCTGAAAGAAACACTTGCTGCTTATTTTTCTGAACCTTCTCAGGACCTCCCCGTAACCAACCAGAAAGGAAATCTCCAGGTGCCAAAGAAAATTTAATATAAAAAAAGAGAAAAGTTCAAATTATATTTTCTTTTAAGTCGGATAGGGCCATAATAGAAAAAGATCATCAAAAACAATGAAAAGAAATAATTGTTAATTTCTACAGTACCTTGAAACAGAAGCCCCTGAGAATAAATAGAATAAGAATACTATTAAAATTTCCTCTTTTATTATATCTTCTCTGCCAGAGTAATTGTTGCTGTGTCCAATATATGCAGAGGACAATTTACTAGCTGTTTTCTATTAGTTTTTAGCATTAACATATACAGAAATAAAATGAATAGCTAGCTTTTCTTTGGTTAATTAAATGACTGACAAGTCACAGATGTTGCTGCACCGACTCTTCCATATGATTAAAAAAAAATCCACCCTGGCAAACAAAAGAACAGCAGCCCAGCAGTGTAAATGGTCTCTTTATTAAGTGAATATTGATGCTACATTATGATTTTTTTATGAATGTGAATAAGGTAGAAGACTTGTTCCTTCTCCAAGTTTTATATTAAGATTTGAAAAGAAAACCTGTTTCCTACATAATTCCCACAAAGGAGTTCAGGAGATGGTTTACTGGAGAAGTGACCTAATTTACAGGAGGTTCTGTTTCCGCAACATCTCTCACCAAAGTGCATTTTTATTAGCAAGATACATATCTCTAATTTTTTTTTTCTCCAGCATAATTTTAATAGAATCTTGGTAGCTAAAAGCTGGTATTGAAAATAAATATTCAATTTCTATTCAGGACTTTGTTTCACTAAAAAACTTGAAAAGATTTTATAGAAATATTCATAGGATAAGTATATTAAACTGCAGCTCCCTCCCTTCCTACCTTGTCTCTGCTTTATCTTTATTAATTGTGAAGTCCTCTCGGATTTGAGCAGAGTTTCTCTCATCTGTGGTGCTGTTCCGTGTTCCTAAGACCTGGAGCCGTTAATTTAATATCCAAATACCTGGAAATTAAAAATGGGGAGTTCTTATTAGCAGTCCTGGATATTCTGTACTGTCCAGTGCCTCCAATGTGCTCTTCTGGTTCAGCACTTTTGGCTTTAACAGGTATTCATTTCTGATTTATTTTGCATAGCCTGATGATTTGGAAGATTTTTTTTAATATGTTTATTCCTTCATCTGAATAAGTATGAGGAGAGTTGGGACCAGAGTATTTTTAAGTTTTAACACTAGAAATTACGTTTATTATGAAATAAAAACATTTGGGGGAAGCAGATATGATATAAAAATGTTTCCAAAAAAAGTAGGTAAACAAATATAAATCTATACTGTGGTTAAGTGTGGAGTAAGTTGTGATAGCCCAGTGCCAGCACTGGGGAGCCACAGCATCCTTGTGGAATTCCCACTTTGTGGAATTCCCACCTCCCCACGGATGAGCGATGATGGCACAGCTCCTAGGAGGGGACAAAACCCAGGAGCCACAGAGAAGGGTCACCAGCACTGCGTGCAAGTTTGGGACAGGAAGTGAAGTAGAATAATTTAGCTAATTAAGCCAGGAAAGAATTTAAAAGGACAGAACGTAATTACTGATGATGGATTTAAGCCAGAACATTGAGACTGGAAACAATATGCTTGTGTAAAGTGCCATATTTAATTAACAGGGGCAGCTTAGGTATAATATTTACATATTTGTAAAACACTCCAGGAGCACAGAGCCTCTTTTCCATCAAGTGAGACCTCTGGTGCGGTATTGAATTACAAGAAAAATTGAATTTACAAGAAAATCTCCCCACTTACCAAGTTAAGCATTTTGCAGAGCTTGGACGTCATTTGAGATTCTGAATTTTGCTACTGAGCAGGCCTTGCTCTCATAACCTGAGGAGACCCGGCCAGGGCACTGCTGCAAGCTTAACTCCCAGGCAGCTTCTTCAATAAAAGGAGAAAATAGATATAAATAATACCTACCTCTTTTTGCAGCTCTTCTCCAGCCTTTAATAGCATCAAGAAAGTCTTCATGTCTCCTCTTCCAGGCCACAGCTCCCCCCAGCTACAGCCAGAAGGGCTGAGCCTAAAGTGACAGGAATTTCACCCTGGAATACCAATAATTCAGAGCATCCCTACCTGACCAAATCCATCAGGCCACCAACCATACTGCCCCCAAAATTTCGTTTGAAGGTTTGGCCTTGTGGATTTGGTGAGCTCTGCTCGATGCCAAGCTCCAGAGGCCTCCAAGAGTTGGGGTTTCTTTCGGCTGAGGAGATTCCCGTGAAAATTCCCGCGTCCTGTTCCGCGCGGGATGGCGAAGGAAATCCTTCCCCCCCTCCTGCCTGAGAGCATTAATTAGGAGGGTGATGAATGGTGTTCACCCTATGTAAATAAATGTGTGCTGGGGCTGGAGCCCAAGGAAAGTGCAGCTATGTTTTAGTGGACGGCGGCATCATATTTCATGGAGTAAAAGTTGTGAGGGAAGAGGAGTGATATTTATGGAGTGCAAAGCACTGTGGGATTTTGTGGGAAACCACATATATTCAGCTTGTCAGAAAACATCTTAATATTTACTCTTACAATCCCTAGGCTACTGCTTTCTAAACCTAAAGCTTTCATTAGCCCATTTAGCAGATATAAAACATTTGGGAGCCTGGTGAAAGAGTTACTTTCGGGAGTGGCATTTTTCACAGCAAAACGATGATACCTTTGCATAACCTCATTATGCAGCAGTGCCAGCTCCTGCAAGTGAGCTGCTTTATCCCATCCAATTAATTCCTAGTTCCACTTTTCTCTAGCCTTTGATTACCGCAGTCCATCCCCTTAATTCTGTTATTTTCCACACAGAAGGATCCTGGTTTTGGGGATGTGCCTCCCAATTGAAACCACCAGCGCAGAGAGTGTTGGCATCTGGTAATTCCAATGGGATGGCTCCTTGCATTTCATGGAACTCCAGTGGATAAGGTGGTGGTGGTGGTGGTGCCCACATTCCTCCCTTCCCCTTTTGCTGCCCCACAGATGTTTTTCTCAGCTGCTCCTGATGCCCTCAGCAGCTTCCTCTCTTTATGGCTCACAAGCCACAGGAAAAAAAACCCAACCTTTTTATTCCTTCCTGTCAGTTCAGAGCTGCGACAATTTTATGATGAGAAGTTTTATAAATTGAAAATAAAAAAGTATTCCTTAAAACCTAAATAAGGATGATATTTGTTTTGGTCAAAATAAATATTTTTCACTCCCGTTGCATGCACAATATGTTCCATTAAGAAAGGTTAATTCTATATTAAATATAATCGAAAACACAACATGGGGCCTGTCATGCTGACATGGTGCAATAGGTACTTTAATACTGCTCAGCAGGAACCCTTGTTATATTTTTTATATGTTAGTAGATGTCTACTTAGAATTGATCAAACCTTTCCTTCTGAAACATATATGCCAACACCTCCACAACACACTATAAACCAGACTCTCAGAAAACAATAATGATGCTTATCAGTCACTCGCCTTGAGTTTGCTTGTGAAAAACCTCTAGCTGGTGTGCTATTGGAGCTCTTAAAACATAGATCTTTTTGCTGCACTGATAATTCACTCACAGCTTGAGATTGATGACTATGTGAAGTCCATAAAAGATGTTACCACTATATTTTCTTCTTATGATTTATTTTATCATGTTGTCAAGGTTTGCAGAAAACAAGAAACAAATCAATGAATGTCATGCTTAAATATTAAAGAAGGCTGTAATACACAATTTTATTCAGATGCCTTATTCAATCTTGCAGCTCTGAAAAGGGTAGCAGCAGCAAAGCTTTTATTTGAATTACTTTTGGAAAAATTAATTTAGTGTGAATGTTGAATTGTGAATGGCAAAAGGGTTGCTAACCTTATTTGTTTAAAGAGAAATGGGGAGTAGCTTGGCGTTTTTTGACCAAAGGTTTTGAGAACCTGGGGAAATTCCCCAGCTTTTCAACTCCAGAAACTTTGGAATGGAATTTCTTAATGAGATCATGCTTTCTAAATTAATGAAATGCTGCCTGAGTGAAGGGGGGACGTGGTGGAGGTTTTGAGCCAGATCTTGGTATCAGCAATCCCCGAGTGCTGCAGAGCTGGTTGAAAAAAAGGCTTTTTCTCCTTCATTCCTACAAAACTGAAATCACAGTACACACCTCCGGCCAGGGGAGGGTGGGGGACACAGGGGGAAGGAGGCAGTGGCCCCACGCTGCTCCTGAGCTGCCTCTCCCCTTCCTGATGCCCTTCCTGGGCTTCGTTATGCCTTGGATATAAAGCAGCAACTAAGCCCAGCTTGATTTTTTTTTTTTGTTTGTTGATTTGCTTTTTTTGTTGTTGTTGGGGTTTTGGGGGGTTTTTTTGGTAGGTGTTTTTGTGGCTTTTGTTTTGTTTTGATTTCTTTTTTTTTAATTATTTTCATTCTTATTTTTGTGGCTTTTGTTTTGTTTTGATTTCTTTTTTTTTTAAATTCTTTTCATTCTTAGGAATAGAAGAAATTCCATCTGAATTTTGTTTTTATTCTCGTTTGAATATAGTGAGTTTAAAATAATGAAAACACCTAAGCAATCTGTTCACTTCAAAACCATGAAAACCTCCCTTTTTTGAGGTTTCTACTGTATTTCCACCTCTAGGAAGAGCTTTGGTGACCATTTCATTCTCTCTAAGGCTGACTTGTCCTACAGGAGCAGACAGAACAGATCTGAATGGGCAGCACTTTCTGCCATGAGGGAGAAAAGTTGTCTTTTTATGTCCTTCTTGCACCATTTTATTGCATTCTGGTTCTGTAACTGTATCAAAGATGGGAGATAAAAATGAGAGAAAGGGAGCAGAGATGATTTTTAGTCCTACATCTCCAGGGACCAAGGGAATTGTCCACATCTTGGATGTGCAGAGCCCCATCCCTCAGCTTCCAAGTGTGTGGTGAGCAAGGAATCCTTGCAAGGATGTTCCCCTGCACTGGCAGGGGCTGTCACTTTAGTTTGTTATGGCATCTGAATCCATAAATTCCATTATTTAATAAGAATAATTGTGGTTTTGTTGTTCCTGGCTGCTGATTTCATATTTCTTCCAGCTAGAGGTGTTTTCCCAGAGAAGCTGTGGCTGCCCCATCCCTGGAAGTGTTCAGGATCCTTAATGTGACCGCTGAAATGGTCTCTGAGAGACAGGAAAAGTTGTTTGGGGCTGATTTTAAACAAGTGAGGAATGCTGTACACCTTGAAGACACCTGGCCCGTGGTAAAGCAGAAATCCTTCTGCAGCATCCCTGCTCCATTCCTGACCACCAAGAGGGGAATTCATGTGGCTGGAGCTCACCAGGACTGGCTCTGGGTCAGAGTTTCAGAGTGGCCAGTGATGGGACTTCCAATGTTCTCAGGAGACACAGAGGAAATTTTGATGAATAACAAGTTTTATATACTCCTGGGTGGTTTAGGGTGGGTGATCACCCTCCTTCCCAAAGGGGCTCCAAGCAATCCCTGCAGCCCTCACCCCTGAGTTATTTTGGAGCCTGGACAGCAGCGACAGCACTGAGGGTCCCTGCAATATTTCCATGAATTGTTTTCTTGCGGATCAGCCAGTCCAGGGGCAGGTGGAGAGCACAAAGCCTGCGGGGAAGGGGCAGAGCCATGCTCTGCTCGGGCTGTCCCACACTGACCTCCTCTGCAGCTCGGCTGCTCTGGGGGAGAGGCAGGATGGAGCCACTCAGGGAACCTTGCACTGCTGCCTGAGGCCATTTTTAATAAAGTTTTATTTGTCCATGATGTGTTTTCCACAGTTGGAGATAATAGAATCACAGAATCACAGCATTGTTAAGGTTGGAAAAGTCCTAAAAGGTCCTCGTCTTCCCCAGCACCTCCAAGGCCAGCTCTAACCCTTGTCCCCAGGTGCCACATCTACACATTTTGGAACACATTTCCGAGGCAAAGATCTAAATAAATAAAACTAAAACGCAGACTGAATATTAATATATAATATATAATATATAAAATAATATATAATATATATAAATAATATATAATATTAATATCTAACATCTAATATCTATCTAAAATCTAAAATCTAAAATCTAAAATCTAATATAGAATATATAAAATATAATATATAATATATAGAATATAATATATAATATATAATATATAATATATAATATATATACCATACTATACTATACTATACTATACTATACTATACTATACTATACTATAATTAATATAATACTGTACAGCTCAAGATCACCCAGGCTGCTGGCCTCCCCAAAAAATCCCATTCACAAATACCATGAATTACAACCAGGTTTTGGCTAAACTTTTCCCTTTCCTCTGTTTCAAATGTCAGCTCTAAAAACCACTTAAAACATTTTAAGGAACATTTCTCTCTGCTTCTCTGCACTACTTTTCAGTGCACACACCTTGTTCTTTCCTCCAGAGATGGAATTGATATTGAGTGAACAGATTAGGCCAGATCGTTTTTGTCCACCCCAAACAGATTGGACAGTGAGAGAGATAAGTTATTTTTTAGTTAATTAAAGTTGATCCTTTAATTCAGTTTAAGACTCTAAGTACAAATGAAAGGATATTTTATTTGCAGCTTTCAAAGTGCATCTGAGTGTATTTATAAGAGAGTATTAAAAATAAAGTGTGTTCAATTACTTTTGAGTATATTATTTAAATTAATCTTAGCACAATTTATGTAGGAAGAATATTGTAACAAAGGATACTATTTTAGCAGTTCATTCCCTGTACACTTTGCTGTTTTTATAATGCAGACATGGAGAGAAAACTTAGAGTTGATCAGTTTTGACTCCAGCAGGGTGCAAAATCACAGCCAGATTAAACTGATGTAACCAGGAGCAGAATTCTGTCCCCAAGGGAGGCACCAAGACACCCAGTGCTGAAAACCTTCCTTTCCTCAGGACATCCCAGACTCCCAGCATGGTTTGGGTTGGAAGGGACCTCAAATCCCACCCATTCCCACCCCTGCCATGGCAGGGACACCTTCCCCTGTCCCAGGTGCTCCAACCTGGCCTTGGACCCTGCCAGGGCCAGCAGAGCTTTGAGGAATCTGTTCCAGTCAGAGCCTTGGTCAGAGCATTCATAGAACTGAAAGCAATGGAAATTTATTTTTTCTTTTTTTCCCCCCGTTTATTTGTTTTGGCAACCACTCTGGATACAATTTACCCACGTGCAGATGGCAAACACAAGCCCCATGGCCTGAAATCCCCTGTCAGGCTTTTATTGGAGGTGGGATTGGTGGGATGGCCCCAGCCCTGTGGTAACCTGAGAGTCCCTCCTTCGAGACTTCAGCTTCTGCTGCTTCCCCCTTTGCCAAGATCTGACTGGAAGTGCTGATTTTTCCCAGACCTGCATAGCTGCTTCAGCTTTATTTTTGTTTTATTTTCTTTGACATGTGTTTTTTAATTGTGGTGCATCTCAGCTATTCAGACAGGGCTGGATGGGGCAAAAAATGTTATTTTGCATTTTTCAAAAGATTTTCAAGACAATTTTTTTTTACTTTTATTCACCCTGGGAAAGCTGATTTGCACAACAGCAGCCCACAGGCTGTGCTCATAAAAATAAAATCAACCCAAATATATTGTTGTTAGTAGAACTTAATTCTAGGCTATGACTTTGTGGGTTGAGCTGTGTTATCACTGAAGAGAGGGTTGTTCTTTTTAACATTTTCCTCCTTGAAACTTCAAATAATGTGAACTCTAGATGGCATTTCATTATCACTCACACATTTGGAGACCCCTTGAAGATGCAGTTAACAAAAGAGAGGAAGATCCCTGGAAAAGTTTCCATTTGTGTTGGAAATTGTTACTTGAACTTTTCAGGAGGTCACCTGCATTCCCCAGCCCCTCTGGAAAATCCGGGCATGCTTCCTCACACTGTTTCTGTAGGAAATGTTGTGGTAAAGATCAAGCAGCACAGTGCTGGAACTTGCTAAAAATGCCTTGGGCTGCAGCTGTTTCATTGCACACACACATTTATTAAAAATTCACCCGGAATATTCCTCCTTGTTCTGCTTCTCCTTCAAAAAGCTGGACTGCAGCTTGTGCCTGGCCTCACAGTGCCTTAAAATATACCTGAAAATACAAACTGTGTGTTTTGGGATATAAAAATACTCCCATTTAATGGAATAGCTGATGGATTGCATCACTGCCTGGATGGGGTTTGGCCTGGGCAGTACCAGGTGCTAAAGCAGGTGTTCACAAAGTGCTTACAGGGGCAAGAGTTTAAGGTAAAATATTGATTGTGCTGAGAGTAAAGACAAATGATTCCCTTTGACACCATCAGGCCTAGGATTTCCTCCAGCATTTGGGAGGAAATGCTGTGTCCGGACACAGAGGCATTGGCTGGACCTGTCAGCTCCCAGGAGCTGAAAGAGGGAGCCTTCCCCACGTGCACTCAACTGTGAATCACCCAAATTTTGCTGTTAAAAAATCACCGAATCCTTGAAGGTGGAAAAGGCCACTGAGTCCCAGCTGTGCCTGATCCCCCCCCTTGTCACAAGAGCTCTGAGTGTCACCTCCAGGAGTTCCTGGGACACCTCCAGGGATGCCACTCCAACCCTCCCTGGGCAGTGCCAAGGCCTGAGCCCCCTTTCCATGGGGAAATTCCTGCTGTGCCCACCCTGAGCTGCCCTGGCCCAGCCTGGGCCCTTCCCAGCTCCATTCCCTGCCCTGGCCACGCTCCAGCCCCTCCATGTCCTCCTTGTCCTGAGGAGCCAGAGCTGGACACAGGACTGGAGGTGTCACAGCCATGCCCAGCACACAGGAGTCAAATCAAGCCAAATCTTCAGGTGGGAGCCAATTTCCCTGGCAGCTCACAGATATCTGGCTGATCTGATCCTGCTTGTCCATAATCACCCATAGAAGATCTCACTTTAGTTCCCATGCTGGTGTGTGGGTGTTGATTTAATGGAGTTGCACCAGTGCACTGAAGACTGGGAAAAGGCTCCAGCCCAGTGTGTGTGTGTCTGTGTAGATAGAATTTTAAAAAACACCCTTATTTACACAACAAATACAAAGTTAATGTTTGGCTTTCTTCTGGGACAATCTGTAAGAGAAAAACTAGAGCTGGGGATTAAAGAGAGTGTGCAAGTAATGTGTAAACCATGAAATTCAATTAGTTCCTCTTAGGAAGCCAAATTTTGGTGAATACTGTAGAGAAAAGGTAGGGATAAAATGCCTAAGCCAAAGCTGTACTTAATAAGCTTCAGTAATTAGTTATAAAAGGCTCATTAAACCTGGAAGCACATCTCTCCTTGCCCATGTTTATGAATCCCAGCAAAAGTAGAGGATAGGGTTAAATAATAACTTAGAAGAGTTTCCATCCTAAGTTTTCTATCACAAACTTTTTGGGATGAGGGCACGTCCAGTCCCGGTGCTTGTGCTGCTTCCCAGGTATCCCAATAAATATGGGGGAGATGGTCTGAGAAGCGCTTATGCAAATGTATATTTAAAAGGAATAATGGGGAAATAGTGACCAGATTGACTGATCAGGTCACATCTAAAGAGCTGCACAGGAAATCAGAAGCATTGTTCTATTATTGATGGGTCCCTTTTTTTAACCCCACATCCTCTCATTTTTTGCCATATCCAGGAACAATTTGATATTTGGATTGTACAGTGACTCTTCAGAATTGGGAAGGTGAAAGGTAAATGGTGCTGCAGTGTGTGATGGATTAATTGGCAAATGTTCCTGTTATTGTTTCTGGCAGCTCTACACCCACCTCACTTTTCTTGGCTCCCTGAAGTCAAAAGTGCTGGAGAAAAAACCAACATCCCAAAACAGAGCTGCAGCTCCTGCCCCACAATTCATCTTACAATCAAAGCTGCTTTGCTGTCAGAACAGGAACTGGAGCAACAAATGCAGACCAAAGGCAATTCCTCTCCCTGCTGCTCCCCCCAGCTCCCTCCAGAACTCACAGAAATCCCCCTCTAATCCATATTGTGAACAGTAGACACCTTTGACCTATAAGCTCTTTTTTTCCAAGAAAAGTGTTTTCCTGGCTGCAGATTCCGAGTCTCCTCTTTCTATTCACTTTTTCTAAATATTCATTACTTTTGAAAAATTGGCCCAAACCTGAAACATTTCCAACTGGAGCCTTTTACAGGGGGAGTGGGTCAAACTGGAGTTCCTTGATCCATTGTTACTTAATTTCTGGGTCAGGTTCCAGAAAGAACCCTTCTTCCTCTTTTCCTTCAGATGGAAAACACTCAAGAATTGATTTTCTGATGGGAAACCTGCACAAGATGGTTGGAATTTCAGGAGAAACACAACACTTCCACTTCCCTAGGTGGTGGAGCTCCCTCTTTTGGGGCCACAGCCTTGAAAGCATTGGGGTGAGTCAGAGTTAACCTCTTTTTAAATTCCTTATCAACACAGCTTTGTATATTTATTAATTTCTCCTCCTGGTTTATTTTTATGCTGATTACAAACATGTCACTGTGTCACAAGAGGAACTGGACATGCTCAAAGGGACAAGAAGAGGTGGTGGATGGCACACCCAGGACACATCTGACTCTTCCTCCTGATCTCTTCCCAGGCCATCCTTGGCCAGGTTCGAGGGCTGCTCCAGACTGTGAGTGCTCACAGTGACAATTGTGATAGAAGTGATTGCAGAAGTGTTTAGGGTTTCTCTGGGATGGAGGATCCTCTCCAGACCCTTCCTCTCTCCTGCCTGCTGTTAACACATTACCAGGATGGCTCCAAGTCCTGGAGTCAGCTCAGGGCTGGGTTTGGAGTGTTTATCCCTGGAAAACACCCTCTGAAGCCTTTCTCTGTAGCCTTGGACGTGACACTTAACCTTGCTGCCTCCGACTCCCCGTCAAGGAGGGGATAATAACACTTGCTTATCTACTCCAGAGCGGGCTTTGAGGATTAATTAATTAATATTTGTACAGTGCTTTGAACATAAGTGCTTGGTATTATCATTCTTACTTCACTGCTCCAGGCTCATTTTCTCCTTTGGCCTGATGTGCCTTCCTGCTTTTCTGAGAGCTCCTCTCCTTGTCTCAGCCCTGCCGGATCATGCCCTTGCCCTGCCTCACTTTGCACCCTCCTCGTGTGGATTTTGGGGTCCACAGAACACCTGCAGAAGGACAAGAGCCAACCCTTGCTCCCATTCTACTCCTGTCCCCTCCAGGAGAAGCACAGCCCAGCTTCTGCAGGGAGTTTGTGTGGCTGAAGTGATGGAAATGGTCACACAAATGCTCCTTCCTCTCCATCACTAGCATTCCTTATGGCAGGAGCAGGCAGGGGAGGTGGGCACTGGAGAGGCCGTTGGCAATGTCCCAATGCTCCAGGGCTCTTTGTTGTTCCTTTGGCCTTTTCTTAAACAGAAGCAAAGAGAAATAAAAGAATAAATAAGAAAAAGGTGCAGGAAGAACAGGAGGGAAAGGAAAGCTTGAAGCCTCTGTGCTTCCAGGCTTCTTGGAAGAAATTCCCACTCAGCCCCATCATGAACGTAGAGAACACAGAAAACATTTGCCATAAAGCCATTTAAAGTGGTAAGCTTTATACTCTGCATCCTACACACCAATCCACGTGGATGGCTGCGTCCAGGTGTCCATTCTTCCTCCAGGAGATGGGCACCAGAGCAGCAGTTCCTCAGGCTGCCCCGATGGCTGGATGGTTTTCTGCATCCCTTGGCCTTGGCTCTGCCCCTGTTGGGGACCTGTCTGCTTCACACTCATCCCAAGTCTCAGATGTGGAAGGGGGGCAGTGGCCACTCTTGTCCCCAGGCTGGTGACACCCCTGGGACAGTCACTGCTCATCCCTGCTGTCCCTCTGGGATCCCCTTTAGTGCAGCAGTCCCCAGTTTCTTTATTTACAATTACAAAAACCTTGTCCTAAAATCTGAGTGAAAAAAACCTTGATGACATTTTTGAGTGGCAAGATATTATTGAAATTCACTAAGACACCACTCAAAACATCAGTGGGTGATTATTTCACCTCTTTTTCACTTGTCTGTGATGGATTGGGCAGGAACTGCCTTTTCCTACATCTGTTTCCAGAGCTCCAATTTCTCCTTTCTCCCAGTTACTGCAAGAGAAAAGCGTCTGTACTGTCTGAGTGTCTTTAATGTGCAATTCCACCAGCCTAATGGGCACCTGATGGTACAGATAGATTTGATTCCAGATTTGGATCTGCTGACATAAACCTTAATGCTTTTTATTGTGTGCCACTTTGGGAAATCCTGATTAACAGCAACAAAGAGATAATTATGCAAGATGAAGACAATGTAGTTGTTTTAAAAATAATGTATATCATACAATTAATGCTACTTTGTCCTATATCAAAGTCACACTACCTGCATTAATCATACACCCTCAGAGTTTCTAAACATTAATAGCAAGAAATAAAAAGAAGAACTCCTAATTCCAAGGAGAGTCACAAGAACGGGGGGTGGGGATTCTTTGGAGAAGAAGAGATGTAAGGGATGCAGGTTTTCTGCCTGGTAATTACAAAATGTAGAACATAGGACTATGTCTTCCAGAAAAAGGGGCTGAAGCTGGTCCAGAAACCCCAATTAATAATTAATTCAATGTTGTTGTCCTGCGTTAAAGCTGAATGTATGTAAGTAACTGAAGGTGATAATTGAAATAAGAAGGGAGGGTTTGCCTCTTCCTGACAGCAGAAATTCTGAGAGCTTAAAATCTGGTGGAGCAGCAGTAGGAGTGGATGGATGGATGGATGGATGGATGGATGGATGGATACACAGGTCAGATTTTAGCAATTCTTCAGATGAATTAATTCTAAAATAAACATGTTAGAATTAATTTAACACTCCTACAAAGAGTGTTGTCCTTTTGGTTTTCCTGACTTTGAGCCTCATTGGGGCAAAAAAGGACTAAGAATTTTACCTCAAATCCTGGTTTAAGGATGATGTCCCACATTTCTGGCTTGGATGGCATGGAAGAGTCTGATTTCATCTCTTCTACCCCATAGCATCATCTGCCACCACTGTTTGTGCCCAGCAAAGCTCTCAGACAAAATCTTGCATCTCTTTTCTGGTCTGGATCCTCCTCCAGTGAGAAGGTTGGTGGGAGCTGGTTGAACTGGGCTGGACAAGGTCCTTTCCCTGCTCCCCTGCTCAGCCACCAGGATTTGGTTCTCAATGCTTGGGAAATGTGTCCCCCATGGACCTGGGCTCCAGCAGACCTGGTATGAGCAGTTGTGGCCCAATAATTCTCCATGCTCCCCTGGCATAGCCTGTGTGGATCCTGAACCTTTTATGTCAACATCCCAGACCAAACACTGAACCCATCCTTGCAATTTTGGCAGTAAAATAGTTCCTGTACAGAGATTAGAGCAGCAACACCACAGCATGAACCTTTTCCTCTCTATTGACAAAATTAACCTAAATGTTGCTGTTGTACCCAGGTTTGCATGTAGCACACCACATTTTGCAAAAGCTCTTTTATTCCCATCATTTTCCCCCAAACACTGTTCCAAATGCCAACTGCTTTGTGTCACTGGTGGCTTTGGAGCTGGGGGAATTCCGGGAAGGTTTGGGTGTGCTGGTTCCATTACCTTCTGCAGGATGGCTGGGGCGACACCATATGTGCGTGTGCAATTAGACATTTTGATTTCCAGAGGATTTAGTTACCATTTGCTGAAGCATTGAGTAATTACCACAGCAAAATTGCCCAATCTGTCACTACGTCAGCGAAGTGTGGTTCTGGACAGCTTTATGGGCACCTTCACCAGAGCAGAGCCTTTGCTGTGCCTCATTTGGTGAAACTTCACTCCTTCTGCAGGAGAAATTCCTCCTAGCCAGGAAAATTCCAAATCACAGTGAAAATACCTGCTGTAATACACCTGCCCTGTGGAGGGTATCTTGCCTCAGAGGGAAAATGCTATTTCAGGGAATATATTTCATTAAACATGGTAGGGTTTTAAGGCTGTGAAGTGCTATTCTGGGAAGCAGGTTTGGGGTTGGCCACTCAGCTGTTCCTATTTCCATAATTCCCTGATTTTAGCCATGGCACCTCTGCCACGGGCAGGGGGAGATTTCAAAGTGTTCCCCACCACATCTGATGGGAGCAGAAGGATTTCCAAGCTGAGAATGTGGTTAGACAGAATTGTTCTGACTCTCTTTTTTCAGTCGCTGAGGGAAAGATTTCTATTCAGAAATAGAAAATTAAGGTTACTTTGAATAGAGAAAAGGCAGAGGCATCATTTACTCCCCTCCCTCCTTCTCCCCACCAAATTAAACACTCAGGAATCTTGAGAAAATTGGGTCACTAATATGGAAATTTTAAAGTATTGATAATACCAACATGACAAGTTGTCACTTTGCAGTATGTTCTTAAACACGCCTAAACCTTAATAACCAGGTTATTCTAGAATAATCAGGGTAACAGAATGGGAATGAATGGCAGTTCCTGTAATTATTCTAGAAAGAGGACCAAAGCAAACAGAAATTCTCTCTAATTTTATATATTCCCAATAGGTGCACATAGTACATCATTATCACTATAGAAACTACTTAGTAGTTTCTCCAAAAATCAGCTACGCTTCACGGTCTTGTGGGCCAATGTGTGAGCTGCACATGAGCTGAAACCCTCTAATTCAAACAGAGGTAAGCTCAGAGCAAGCTGCACTAGGCTGCAGCACACAAAACAAATTTCCTAAGCCAAACATATTAAATCCAATATATTTTTCATCGATTTAATAGCCTGAAACTTTGGATACAACCGACATTTTCTGGATATTAATGGGCATTAGTGTTGGGAAGGAAGAGGCGAGAGCTGGAAATGAGAGTCTGCAGGCATTGGGGAAGGAAGGGGCTGCAAAGGGCTTTGCTCTATATGAAAGTTTGGTGTTGCAGGATGAAATCTGTAATTAAATAGGGTGAGCTACAAAATTCTTCAGTGACTTTGGCCCCGTTTTCACCTAAAAGTGTTATTGTTGTCCTGATGTTTCACAGGATAGTCATATGATTGTATTGGAAAACAAAAAAAAAAGGCATCTCTGCTAATAAAAATCAAAAAGATCATGTTTGAAAACAACAAAAAAGACATCTGATAATGAAAAATAAAAAGTGATCTCTGAAAACAAAAACTATTATATTTCCTCTAATAAGAAAAGGAAAATGTCATGCTGACAATAAAAAACCTGTCATATTTATTAGTAATAATTAGAAACTCATGTATGTAAATTAAAAAAAAAGACATATCCATGATTAAAAAATAAAATTAACCATGATTCAATCCCAGAGACTGCTTCCATCAGTCCTCTCCTCATTCTCCCCCCTGCCTGTGACGTGGGGAGGACACGGCAGCAGCACCAGCACATCACAGAACTCATGCCGGGATTTGGTCCATCTGGGAGCCACAGAAGAATTTATTTACTTGTTAGTTCTCCTCTGGTTTGTGGCTGTGTTTGTAATTCTGGATTAATTACGGGAACACAGTGGAAGTGATTCTGCCATGGAGATGTTGTGCAATATTTGAATTCCATTTTAAGATTATGAATAAACCCTGCAATTTAAGATCTTTCTGTAAAACAACCTTGTTTTGCTGGAGACATGGAGGGAGAGGGGGGTAAGGGTGGGATAGAAGGAGGACTTATAAATCAGGCTTTTCCAAGGGATGCTGTTTGTTAATCTTTTGACATGGCCGCCTGTGATGTATGGGATCCCAGTTCCCAAAGTTTATCACATTAGCAAAAAATACTGTATGCACCAAAGCAGACCCTGGGGAGCTAAAAAAAAAAAAAAGAAAAAGGAAAAAAAAAAGGAAACTAAACAATGAACATGTGTGAGGTTGGAAATTTATAGGTTTAGGCCTCTGCAGCTACATATCCTGGAAAAAGGGGAAAAAAAGTGTTAAGAAAACAAATTACAGTTGTGGATGTGAGGACCCTGACACCGCCGCCTGACAAATCGACCCTCCGGCTTGACCCTCCGCAATA